>NW_027513260.1:0-236490 GCF_048772815.1 Callospermophilus lateralis | reverse complement strand
GAGCCTAGTTGGTGCATTCTCTTGCAGACCCTGACCCACCACACGTGACAGAACTCCCTCCTGCACTGTGTCCCAGTTTAGCTCCTAGTATTTCGTGAAACTAATACCAAACTCACAGTGCAGCAGCAAAAACACCACAAAAAGTGGAAGAGGACCAAATGGCTTCACAGTCCACACGGGGAGACACTTAGTCCCCAGTGGCCTCAGTTTACCTACAAAGAGAGGATTCAGCACTGCTTCATCTTGTTCATTGGAAAATAAGAAACCATGTCCTCCAGGTCACATAGATGCAGACCCAGCTTTGATGGTCTCACTACAGAGGAAGCCAAATCTCCAGAAAACTACATATATTTCAAGTGTGGAAGCTCAGAGGCAGTTTCTCAAAAAGTTTTTAGGCCAGCAGAGCTCCATGTTTGTGGAGTGTTTACCCTGTCCCTTAGTTTTGGAAACTCCTCTACCACCTCCAAGGTTGTGAACTCCTGAGCATTTTCCATTCCAGATATGTATTCACTGATTTTGTAAGTCTTCTCCTCTAATTGTGTCTTACTTGGGGTGAAGGTAATGTCAAGGCATTGTTCTGGATGAGAGCGGGAGGATATTTGTGCAGCATATATTTACATACACTTTGGATTCATTTTCCAATTTTCCATTCGAAATACTGAATCCCTGACACTAACCCATACCTAGTAGACTCAGACTATTCATCCTAATATAATGGAGAAAATTAACCCAACACAGTAGAAATACAAGTACTTCAGAGGAGACATGTTGTATAGTTGGACTTGACATTTGCATTATATAAGGTAGGAGTTATAAATCTAGTCAAATTTATTTGAAATATTCTCCATGTGTTTTTAAGCTTAACAAATATGTGAATTCTTATTTCCCTTTTCTGTAGCCTATTCACACATGTATATTTATATGCAAATATAGAATCCTACCAGGTATCACACGTACATTTTTGTGAGGTGGCTGTCTTGGCAGATACAAATTGTGAGAAGAGTTCACTCCTCCTAAATGCTGTTGGAAATGAAAATTCAACCTATTGGAGAGCGTCCTAGTAGAACAACATTATACATTAACTCATGTTCAGTAAAATGAATATTTTTGCATTTGTGGATGATACATATTTACTGATGAATTTCGATTGGCATTTATATTGGTACTTTTTAATGTCTGTGAGTGTTGTGTGTGTGTGTGTGTGTATATACAGATATAGATATAGATATACTCTGCAAATTTTTCAAAATATGAAATATATGTGTCTAATATACACTCTCTAAATTCATTCATGTTCATGTATGTGGATTTATAATCCACTTTTCACAAGATTATAATCAGAAATATTCATCCACCTGAAATACATATTTGTTTCCTAGTACTGAAAACTAACTTCAGTGAATGGTGCATACAAATCCTAATTATTCTACAGTAACTGACCCAGTCTAACATCAATGCAAGTAGACTCCTATGGGACATGATATGTAATTTGTCATTCATTTGTATTCGACACTGGTACATTATTGTTTCTTCAGTTTTTGCACATCACAGGATATACATTTCATCCACAAGTTCACAAATTAATATGCATTTGTTTCAACTTTCACCACTTCTTGCTTCAGAACACATGTATTGTCAGGGTTTCTTGACTGGTCTTTTCATGAGACTTCTTTCCAAACACATTATTTTGAATTTCCATAATCATTTTGAAGCAAAACTCACACACTCTTCATGATAAACCAAAACACAAATATTTCCATTCCATATATACCTGGTTGGAATGAATGATTGTATATCAATATACGATTTCCTTTAATTTTTCAGATATCAGTTCAATTCATTATTTAAAGTTCAAAAAAGTTATATTATTTATTCACAGTATGGTCTATTCATGCTTTTTCTCTATGTTCCTAGAAACAGGGTACACCTCTTTGTACCCCCGATTCTCATTTTACATCTTCAATATATTGCTCCCAGAAATGGTGAAAGAAATACTCATGTCACCTCATTATCACAGTAATATTCTGGACAAAAAATGGAAAGGTCACACTTATGATTGTACCAAAGCCTAAATGGAAAGTGAACATGGATTTCTAAAAACATCCATGTCCAGGTTGCCTAATGCTGTCAATTGTCAATCCTATTGGTGACTACATATTTGTTTTTTTCCTAATTTATATATTCAAACTCAACCCTGTTGAAAATGTCTAATTCTATCACTCACTTTATACTTTGCCTGATTTCGTAATGTTTCTATTGATATCTGCTTTTCTACATATTTTCCCCAGTTCAACATAGTGACTGACTCTTCATATGTGCTGACACTTACATTCACTCAACAACCGAAAGTCTATTGATAAAGAACTTTTGGTCCAAATCCTATACTCACTCTTCTTCCTAAACCTAACGACTATCTTCCTAATCCTACTGAATATCCCTTTTTGACTGGATGTTCTCTTCTAAATTCAATCATCCAATGTACAAGGTCCTATGCCATTGTATATGGAATTATCTGAGGCATCTTTGCAGAACATCATTCAAAGCTAAGTATCCCAATCAAGGGCAAAACCCTTCTGGGCTTCAAATCATACCTAGATTTCTGTTTTCCTACTTATATTTCACCTCTATATTCTTGTAAATATTGCAGGTTCCCAATACCATTATTCATCACACAGAATCACTCGTAATCCAAATCAAACCTGTTTTTAACCCCAAGTATACACTGTTCCCTCAATCATTTTACAGAAGAGCAGAGACAGAGTGGTTCTTACAATACAGGAAAGTTGGGGACCTTCCACCTGATGAGAACCTCAAATGTCCATGCACAAATGGTACCTGGAGAAGTTGTAGGCAGGTATGAAGCACCTGAGAGAGCAAAAGTCATCTTCCATGGCAAACAACCTGGTCAGGATGAAGGCATGTGTCTGAATCTGCCTCTCTCTCTTCTTATTGTACAGAAGATGGACCAAACCAGGGCTGAGTGGAGAGCTGTTCCCGGGTGCCAATGGTGATATACATTCTACCTTATGAAAGTGTCACAGGAAGTTCTGGCAACCTCCATCTTATGTTACCCTTGGAAGCAACTGTTAGGACAAAGTGGTTGCCAAGGCAGTGACCTCATTCAGTTCCAAAGAATGTGAAATACCTCATTTCCTTGGTGATGGAACTCTCTGAACTTGGTATCCAAGAAGCCAGACACCCAGAGGCAGTCCCAGTCCCAGTCCCAGTGCGCTCACTTGTTTGGATTTACCAAGGACAGAGTCAGTTTTCTTGGTACCTAATGATGTGAGGATGGCCAAATGCCAGGAGAGCTCTGAAGATGGACCTTTCCTGAGAAAACAGGTAGTGGCTAACCACTTTTTCCTGACATCTTCACAGAGTTGGTCAAGGAATCAAGATCTGAGAGAAGACAGGCCATTTTGGGGGAACATAGTATGGCCCACCAGTCAGAGGACACTCCGGATAGTCACAGACGTACTTGGGGGAAGGAGGTGCCTTTGTGGGAGTGGGTGTGGGTTTGTTGTTTTGTCTCATGTTCTGAGAATAGATAGAAAAGGCGGTTTGCTTGGTTTGGAGTGGACAGTTTCTAGTAAGTCATTTGACATGGCGAGTGTTTCTCTTTCTGTGTATCCCACTGTGTCCGTTGTTGTAGACATTAGAAAAGAGAATGCATTAATGGATGTGTCCTGTCTAGTATAAATCTTCCCATAATTCATCCTGCCCAATATATGAATGGACTGCAGCTTGTCTTATCAATGTGCAACACCTGCTATCTTTCTAAGTTGTTGTTTTCTTCCTGAATTCTGGCCACTCTCCAGAATAGGCTCATGGATTTGTGTACAAAATATGTACCACCTCCAAGCTCTGTGACATGGCCATGTACTGGATAGCTGAAGAGAATGGCGAGCATCTCAAAAAACTCAGATATCAGTGTGACCAGGAAAGTCTCAGTGCAGAAACCCTGCTTTGGTCCTTTTGCTTACTTATTGTTGTGTTGCACTGAATGTCAGGAAGGTCTTTGCCTCAGGCCACCCCTTTGTGAAGCCTGAAGAAAACAGTTTTCAAATGGAAATGAATGGGCCTCACCTGTGGCTCTTTATTAGCCTCTTGGACCTGTGTGTGGCTGTGACTTAGATTCTCAGCACCTGATGGATCTTAAGAATGATCCCACGTGAGCTTCCAAAACCAAAATGGCAAAAAATATCATTCATTGTGGATGAAGTCTCTTGCCTTCCTCTGTTAGGTTCCTGCACTCCATCAAATGACAATAGGGATTCTTTGGGTCAAATGAGTTCTTCAAAGACCTGCAGAGGTGCTTGTGTTTTCGCATGACTCTAAATCACCTAAAGAATCGATACCTAAAATCAGTAGGCCTCAAATTGGAGAAACAAAGAAGTATTAACGGCAGGCTTATTTGTTTGCTCCTGTTTCAGAGAAACGGTGTCCAGGCTACCCTGACTTTAGGCAAATGAGGGGCAAACGAGCTGATTTTGGACACTGTCTTGGGCTGCGCCCCTCATGGAAACCTCCAGCCAGAGGTTAAGATGATTGACTATATGGAATAAGATGAAGGCCATGTGGGAGTGTTTTGGTTTTAATTTTGGTCATTTGCGTTGCATTGGAAAAAATGACTGGGTCCACGTGAGCTTGAACTCTGGTGTGATTCCCCTTAGAGACTGGGTTTTGGAACTGAACTCAGAGAAGCATTGCCATGAATTTTGTTGGGATTTTAAGAGGCCACGCATGAAAGTCGCTCTTGGAAACTGAGACCTAGGCCCCGGGTGGATTTCCACAGAGGCCTGGGAATCTCAGCAAGGATATCACATGATTTTATTCTTAAAGAAATGGCAGCCATAGTTGAGAGTCAAAACACACATGGACCTCACATTGTAGACCTCAATGGGCCTGGCCTAATGTGAAATTTTGTCCACTCTTTGGGAAGCCGTGCCTGTGAGAGTTCTCCAGAGATTTCATTGAAATGAGCTTCCTCACCATTTAATGTTTGCTGAATGAACTGAAACCCACAGTGCCTCCAACTTCATGGTTGAAAAATGGCTAGATAAATACCATGAAATTTTTGAAATTCCTATGACCAGGTGGCACTGGAGAAACATTGGATGTCCTGTTGCTGATCATGAGTATACCAGACAGTGCCTTGATTTACTGAGTTTCATGAAAATGGTGTAGAACAGAGATGCCAGAAATTTGGAGCCTGCTGAGTAGTGGGTCTAGAGCAGTGGTGGGGAGGTGTTTGCTAAAACATCCGTGGTAGGGCCATGTGGATCTACCATTGGATTCCAAATGGCTTGTAACTGACATGGTGCAGCCAACAGACCCTTATATGTAAAGGCATCTTGTTATATGGAGAGTTTTCAGAGGAAAATTAAGAATCAGGTTGATATGGACAAGGGGGCAATGGGGCAAGCTGTGAGAGATAGGAGCCTAGTTGGTGCATTCTCTTGCAGACCCTGACCCACCACACGTGACAGAACTCCCTCTAGCACTGTGTCCCAGTTTAGCTCCTAGTATTTCGTGAAACAAATACCAAACTCACAGTGCAGCAGCAAAACACCACAAAAAGTGGAAGAGGACCAAATGGCTTCACAGTCCACACGGGGAGACACTTAGTCCCCAGTGGCCTCAGTCTACCTACAAAGAGAGGATTCAGCACTGCTTCATCTTGTTCATTGGAAAATAAGAAACCATGTCCTCCAGGTCACATAGATGCAGACCCAGCTTTGATGGTCTCACTACAGAGGAAGCCAAATCTCCAGAAAACTACATATATTTCAAGTGTGGAAGCTCAGAGGCAGTTTCTCAAAAAGTTTTTAGGCCAGCAGTGCTCCATGTTTGTGGAGTGTTTACCCTGTCCCTTAGTTTTGGAAACCCCTCTACCAACTCCAAGGTTGTGAACTCCTGAGCATTTTCCATTCCAGATATGTATTCACTGATTTTGTAACTCTTCTCCTCTAATTGTGTCTTACTTGGGGTGAAGGTAATGTCAAGGCATTGTTCTGGATGAGAGCGGGAGGATATTTGTGCAGCATATATTTACATACACATTGGATTCATTTTCCAATTTTCCATTCGAAATACTGAATCCCTGACACTAACCCATACCTAGTAGACTCAGACTATTCATCCTAATATAATGGAGAAAATTAACCCAACTCAGTAGAAATACAAGTACTTCAGAGGAGACATGTTGTATAGTTGGACTTGACATTTGCATTATATAAGGTAGGAGTTATAAATCTAGTCAAATTTATTTGAAATATTCTCCATGTGTTTTAAACTTAACAAATATGTGAATTCTTGTTTCCTTTTTCTGTAGTCTATTCACACATGTATATTTATATGCATATATAGAATCCTATCAGGTATCACACGTACATTTTTGTGAGGTGGCTGTCTTGGCAGATACAAATTGTGAGAAGAGTTCACTCCTCCTAAATGCTGTTGGAAATGAAAATTCAACTTATAGGAGAGCGTCCTTGTAGAACAACATTATACATTAACTCATGTTCAGTAAAATAAATATTTTTGCATTTGTGGATGATACATATTTACTGATGAATTTCGATTGGCATTTATATTGGTAATTTTTAATGTCTGTGAGTTGTGTGTGTGTGTGTGTGTGTGTGTGTGTGTGTATAGGTATAGATATAGATATAGATACACTCTCCAAATTTTTCAAAATATGAAATATATGTGTCTAATATACACTCTCTAAATTCATTCATGTTCATGTATGTGGATTTATAATCCACTTTTCACAAGATTATAATCAGAAATATTCTTCCACCTGAAATACATATTTGTTTCCTAGTACTGAAAACTAACTTCAGTGAATGGTGCATACAAATCCTAATTATTCTACAGTAACTGACCCAGTCTAACATCAATGCAAGTAGACTCCTATGGGACATGATATGTAATTTGTCATTCATTTGTATTCGACACTGGTACATTATTGTTTCTTCAGTTTTTGCACATCACAGGATATACATTTCATCCACAAGTTCACAAATTAATATGCATTTGTTTCAACTTTCACCACTTCTTGCTTCAGAACACATGTATTGTCAGGGTTTCTTGACTGGTCTTTTCATGAGACTTCTTTCCAAACACATTATTTTGAATTTCCATAATCATTTTGAAGCAAACCTCACACACTCTTCATGATAAACCCAAAACACAAATATTTCCATTCCATATATACCTGGTTGGAATGAATGATTGTATATCAATATACGATTTCCTTTAATTTTTCAGATATCAGTTCAATTCATTATTTAAAGTTCAAAAAAGTTATATTATTTATTCACAGTATGGTCTATTCATGCTTTTTCTCTATGTTCCTAGAAACAGGGTACACCTCTTTGTACCCCCGATTCTCATTTTACATCTTCAATATATTGCTCCCAGAAATGGTGAAAGAAATACTCATGTCACCTCATTATCACAGTAATATTCTGGACAAAAAATGGAAAGGTCACACTTATGATTGTACCAAAGCCTAAATGGAAAGTGAACATGGATTTCTAAAAACATCCATGTCCAGGTTGCCTAATGCTGTCAATTGTCAATCTATTGGTGACTACATATTTGTTT
Source organism: Callospermophilus lateralis (assembly GCF_048772815.1). Classification (NCBI taxonomy): domain Eukaryota; kingdom Metazoa; phylum Chordata; class Mammalia; order Rodentia; family Sciuridae; genus Callospermophilus; species Callospermophilus lateralis. The sequence continues at coordinate 228,876 of NW_027513260.1, read as the reverse complement.
TTTTCCTAATTTATATATTCAAACTCAACCCTGTTGAAAATGTCTAATTCTATCACTCACTTTATACTTTGCCTGATTTCGTAATGTTTCTATTGATATCTGCTTTTCTACATATTTTCCCCAGTTCAACATAGTGACTGACTCTTCATATGTGCTGACATTTACATTCACTCAACAACCGAAAGTCTATTGCTAAAGAACTTTTGGTCCAAATCCTATACTCACTCTTCTTCCTCAACCTACCGACTATCTTCCTAATCCTACTGAATATCCCTTTTTGACTGGATGTTCTCTTCTAAATTCAATCATCCAATGTACAAGGTCCTATGCCATTGTATATGGAATTATCTGAGGCATCTTTGCAGAACATCATTCAAAGCTAAGTATCCCAATCAAGGGCAAAACCCTTCTGGGCTTCAAATCATACCTAGATTTCTGTTTTCCTACTTATATTTCACCTCTATATTCTTGTAAATATTGCAGGTTCCCAATACCATTATTCATCACACAGAATCACTCCTAATCCAAATCAAACCTGTTTTTAACCCCAAGTATACACTGTTCCCTCAATCATTTTACAGAAGAGCAGAGACAGAGTGGTTCTTACAATACAGGAAAGTTGGGGACCTTCCACCTGATGAGAACCTCAAATGTCCATGCACAAATGGTACCTGGAGAAGTTGTAGGCAGGTATGAAGCACCTGAGAGAGCAAAAGTCATCTTCCATGGCAAACAACCTGGTCAGGATGAAGGCATGTGTCTGAATCTGCCTCTCTCTCTTCTTATTGTACAGAAGATGGACCAAACCAGGGCTGAGTGGAGAGCTGTTCCCGGGTGCCAATGGTGATATACATTCTACCTTATGAAAGTGTCACAGGAAGTTCTGGCAACCTCCATCTTATGTTACCCTTGGAAGCAACTGTTAGGACAAAGTGGTTGCCAAGGCAGTGACCTCATTCAGTACCAAAGAATGTGAAATACCTCATTTCCTTGGTGATGGAACTCTCTGAACTTGGTATCCAAGAAGCCAGACACCCAGAGGCAGTCCCAGTCCCAGTCCCAGTGGGCTCACTTGTTTGGATTTACCAAGGACAGAGTCAGTTTTCTTGGTACCTAATGATGTGAGGATGGCCAAATGCCAGGAGAGCTCTGAAGATGGACCTTTCCTGAGAAAACAGGTAGTGGCTAACCACTTTTTCCTGACATCTTCACAGAGTTGGTCAAGGAATCAAGATCTGAGAGAAGACAGGCCATTTTGGGGGAACATAGTATGGCCCACCAGTCAGAGGACACTCCGGATAGTCACAGACGTACTTGGGGGAAGGAGGTGCCTTTGTGGGAGTGGGTGTGGGTTTGTTGTTTTGTCTCATGTTCTGAGAATAGATAGAAAAGGCGGTTTGTTTGGTTTGGAGTGGACAGTTTCTAGTAAGTCATTTGACATGGCGAGTGTTTCTCTTTCTGTGTATCCCACTGTGTCCGTTGTTGTAGACATTAGAAAAGAGAATGCATTAATGGATGTGTCCTGTCTAGTATAAATCTTCCCATAATTCATCCTGCCCAATATATGAATGGACTGCAGCTTGTCTTATCAATGTGCAACACCTGCTATCTTTCTAAGTTGTTGTTTTCTTCCTGAATTCTGGCCACTCTCCAGAATAGGCTCATGGATTTGTGTACAAAATATGTACCACCTCCAAGCTCTGTGACATGGCCATGTACTGGATAGCTGAAGAGAATGGCGAGCATCTCAAAAAACTCAGATATCAGTGTGACCAGGAAAGTGTCAGTGCAGAAACCCTGCTTTGGGCCTTTTGCTTACTTATTGTTGTGTTGCACTGAATGTCAGGAAGGTCTTTGCCTCAGGCCACCCCTTTGTGAAGCCTGAAGAAAACAGTTTTCAAATGGAAATGAATGGGCCTCACCTGTGGCTCTTTATCAGCCTCTTGGACCTGTGTGTGGCTGTGACTTAGATTCTCAGCACCTGATGGATCTTAAGAATGATCCCACGTGAGCTTCCAAAACCAAAATGGCAAAAAATATCATTCATTGTGGATGAAGTCTCTTGCCTTCCTCTGTTAGGTTCCTGCACTCCATCAAATGACAATAGGGATTCTTTGGGTCAAATGAGTTCTTCAAAGCCCTGCAGAGGTGCTTGTGTTTTCGCATGACTCTAAATCACCTAAAGAATCGATACCTAAAATCAGTAGGCCTCAAATTGGAGAAACAAAGAAGTATTAACGGCAGGCTTATTTGTTCGCTCCTGTTTCAGAGAAACGGTGTCCAGGCTACCCTGACTTTAGGCAAATGAGGGGCAAACGAGCTGATTTTGGACACTGTCTTGGGCTGTGCCCCTCATGGAAACCTCCAGCCAGAGGTTAAGATGATTGACTATATGGAATAAGATGAAGGCCATGTGGGATTGTTTTGGTTTTAATTTTGGTCATTTGTGTTGCATTGGAAAAAATGACTGGGTCCACGTGAGCTTGAACTCTGGTGTGATTCCCCTTAGAGACTGGGTTTTGGAACTGAACTCAGAGAAGCATTGCCATGAATTTTGTTGGGATTTTAAGAGGCCACGCATGAAAGTCGCTCTTGGAAACTAAGACCTAGGCCCCGGGTGGATTTCCACAGAGGCCTGGGAATCTCAGCAAGGATATCACATGATTTTATTCTTAAAGAAATGGCAGCCATAGTTGAGAGTCAAAACACACATGGACCTCACATTGTAGACCTCAATGGGCCTGGCCTAATGTGACCTTTTGTCCACTCTTTGGGAAGCCGTGCCTGTGAGAGTTCTCCAGAGATTTCATTGAAATGAGCTTCCTCACCATTTAATGTTTGCTGAATGAACTGAAACCCACAGTGCCTCCAACTTCATGGTTGAAAAATGGCTAGATAAATACCATGAAATTTTTGAAATTCCTATGACCAGGTGGCACTGGAGAAACATTGGATGTCCTGTTGCTGATCATGAGTATACCAGACAGTGCCTTGATTTACTGAGTTTCATGAAAATGGTGTAGAACAGAGATGCCAGAAATTTGGAGCCTGCTGAGTAGTGGGTCTAGAGCAGTGGTGGGGAGGTGTTTGCTAAAACATCCGTGGTAGGGCCATGTGGATCTACCATTGGATTCCAAATGGCTTGTAACTGACATGGTGCAGCCAACAGACCCTTATATGTAAAGGCATCTTGTTATATGGAGAGTTTTCAGAGGAAAATTAAGAATCAGGTTGATATGGACAAGGGGGCAATGGGGCAAGCTGTGAGAGATAGGAGCCTAGTTGGTGCATTCTCTTGCAGACCCTGACCCACCACACGTGACAGAACTCCCTCCAGCACTGTGTCCCAGTTTAGCTCCTAGTATTTCGTGAAACAAATACCAAACTCACAGTGCAGCAGCAAAAACATCACAAAAAGTGGAAGAGAACCAAATGGCTTCACAGTCAACACGGGGAGACACTTAGTCCCCAGTGGCCTCAGTTTACCTACAAAGAGAGGATTCAGCACTGCTTCATCTTGTTCATTGGAAAATAAGAAACCATGTCCTCCAGGTCACATAGATGCAGACCCAGCTTTGATGGTCTCACTACATAGGAAGCCAAATCTCCTGAAAACTACATATATTTCAAGTGTGGAAGCTCAGAGGCAGTTTCTCAAAAAGTTTTTAGGCCAGCAGAGCTCCATGTTTGTGGAGTGTTTACCCTGTCCCTTAGTTTTGGAAACTCCTCTACCTCCTCCAAGGTTGTGAACTCCTGAGCATTTTCCATTCCAGATATGTATTCACTGATTTTGTAAGTCTTCTCCTCTAATTGTGTCTTACTTGGGGTGAAGGTAATGTCAAGGCATTGTTCTGGATGAGAGCGGGAGGATATTTGTGCAGCATATTTTTACATACACATTGGATTCATTTTCCAAATTTCCATTCGAAGTACTGAATCCCTGACACTAACCCATACCTAGTAGACTCAGACTATTCATCCTAATATAATGGAGAAAATTAGCCCAACACATTAGAAATACAAGTACTTCAGAGGAGACATGTTGTATAGTTGGACTTGACATTTGCATTATATAAGGTGGGAGTTATAAATCTAGTCAAATTTATTTGAAATATTCTCCATGTGTTTTTAAGCTTAACAAATATGTGAATTCTTATTTCCCTTTTCTGTAGCCTATTCACACATGTATATTTATATGCATATATAGAATCCTACCAGGTATCACACGTACATTTTTGTGAGGTGGCTGTCTTGGCAGATACAAATTGTGAGAAGAGTTCACTCCTCCTAAATGCTGTTGGAAATGAAAATTCAACCTATAGGAGAGCGTCCTAGTAGAACAACATTATACATTAACTCATGTTCAGTAAAATAAATATTTTTGCATTTGTGGATGATACATATTTACTGATGAATTTCGATTGGCATTTATATTGGTACTTTTTAATGTCTGTGAGTGTGTGTGTGTGTGTGTGTGAATATACAGATATAGATATAGATATACTCTGCAAATTTTTCAAAATATGAAATATATGTGTCTAATATACACTCTCTAAATTTCATTCATGTTCATGTATGTGGATTTATTATCCACTTTTCACAAGATTATAATCAGAAATATTCATCCACCTGAAATACATATTTGTTTCCTAGTACTGAAAACTAACTTCAGTGAATGGTGCATACAAATCCTAATTATTTACAGTAACTGACCCAGTCTAACATCAATGCAAGTAGACTCCTATGGGACATGATATGTAATTTGTCATTCATTTGTATTCGACACTGGTACATTATTGTTTCTTCAGTTTTTGCAATCACAGGATATACATTTCATCCACAAGTTCACAAATTAATAAGCATTTGTTTCAACTTTAACCACTTCTTGCTTCAGAACACATGTATTGTCAGGGTATTCTTGACTGGTCTTTTCATGAGACTTCTTTCCAAACACCATTATTTTGAATTTCCATAATCATTTTGAAGCAAAACTCACACACTCTTTATGATAAACCTAAACACAAATATTTCCATTACATATATACCTGGTTGGAATGAATGATTGTATATCAATATACGATTTCCTTTAATTTTTCAGATATCAGTTCAATTCATTATTTAAAGTTCAAAAAAGTTATATTATTTATTCACAGTATGGTCTATTCATGCTTTTTCTCTATGTTCCTAGAAACAGGGTACACCTCTTTGTACCCCCGATTCTCATTTTACATCTTCAATATATTGCTCCCAGAAATGGTGAAAGAAATACTCATGTCACCTCATTATCACAGTAATATTCTGGACAAAAAATGGAAAGGTCACACTTATGATTGTACCAAAGCCTAAATGGAAAGTGAACATGGATTTCTAAAAACATCCATGTCCAGGTTGCCTAATGCTGTCAATTGTCAATCCTATTGGTGACTACATATTTGTTTTTTCCTAATTTATATATTCAAACTCAACCCTGTTGAAAATGTCTAATTCTATCACTCACTTTATACTTTGCCTGATTTCGTAATGTTTCTATTGATATCTGCTTTTCTACATATTTTCCCCAGTTCAACATAGTGACTGACTCTTCATATGTGCTGACATTTACATTCACTCAACAACCGAAAGTCTATTGCTAAAGAACTTTTGGTCCAAATCCTATACTCACTCTTCTTCCTCAACCTACCGACTATCTTCCTAATCCTACTGAATATCCCTTTTTGACTGGATGTTCTCTTCTAAATTCAATCATCCAATGTACAAGGTCCTATGCCATTGTATATGGAATTATCTGAGGCATCTTTGCAGAACATCATTCAAAGCTAAGTATCCCAATCAAGGGCAAACCCCTTCTGGGCTTCAAATCATACCTAGATTTCTGTTTTCCTACTTATATTTCACCTCTATATTCTTGTAAATATTGCAGGTTCCCAATACCATTATTCATCACACAGAATCACTCATAATCCAAATCAAACCTGTTTTTAACCCCAAGTATACACTGTTCCCTCAATCATTTTACAGAAGAGCAGAGACAGAGTGGTTCTTACAATACAGGAAAGTTGGGGACCTTCCACCTGATGAGAACCTCAAATGTCCATGCACAAATGGTACCTGGAGAAGTTGTAGGCAGGTATGAAGCACCTGAGAGAGCAAAAGTCATCTTCCATGGCAAACAACCTGGTCAGGATGAAGGCATGTGTCTGAATCTGCCTCTCTCTCTTCTTATTGTACAGAAGATGGACCAAACCAGGGCTGAGTGGAGAGCTGTTCCCGGGTGCCAATGGTGATATACATTCTACCTTATGAAAGTGTCACAGGAAGTTCTGGCAACCTCCATCTTATGTTACCCTTGGAAGCAACTGTTAGGACAAAGTGGTTGCCAAGGCAGTGACCTCATTCAGTTCCAAAGAATGTGAAATACCTCATTTCCTTGGTGATGGAACTCTCTGAACTTGGTATCCAAGAAGCCAGACACCCAGAGGCAGTCCCAGTCCCAGTCCCAGTGGGCTCACTTGTTTGGATTTACCAAGGACAGAGTCAGTTTTCTTGGTACCTAATGATGTGAGGATGGCCAAATGCCAGGAGAGCTCTGAAGATGGACCTTTCCTGAGAAAACAGGTAGTGGCTAACCACTTTTTCCTGACATCTTCACAGAGTTGGTCAAGGAATCAAGATCTGAGAGAAGACAGGCCATTTCGGGGGAACATAGTATGGCCCACCAGTCAGAGGACACTCCGGATAGTCACAGACGTACTTGGGGGAAGGAGGTGCCTTTGTGGGAGTGGGTGTGGGTTTGTTGTTTTGTCTCATGTTCTGAGAATAGATAGAAAAGGCGGTTTGCTTGGTTTGGAGTGGACAGTTTCTAGTAAGTCATTTGACATGGCGAGTGTTTCTCTTTCTGTGTATCCCACTGTGTCCGTTGTTGTAGACATTAGAAAAGAGAATGCATTAATGGATGTGTCCTGTCTAGTATAAATCTTCCCATAATTCATCCTGCCCAATATATGAATGGACTGCAGCTTGTCTTATCAATGTGCAACACCTGCTATCTTTCTAAGTTGTTGTTTTCTTCCTGAATTCTGGCCACTCTCCAGAATAGGCTCTGGATTTGTGTACAAAATATGTACCACCTCCAAGCTCTGTGACATGGCCATGTACTGGATAGCTGAAGAGAATGGCGAGCATCTCAAAAAACTCAGATATCAGTGTGACCAGGAAAGTGTCAGTGCAGAAACCCTGCTTTGGGCCTTTTGCTTACTTATTGTTGTGTTGCACTGAATGTCAGGAAGGTCTTTGCCTCAGGCCACCCCTTTGTGAAGCCTGAAGAAAACAGTTTTCAAATGGAAATGAATGGGCCTCACCTGTGGCTCTTTATCAGCCTCTTGGACCTGTGTGTGGCTGTGACTTAGATTCTCAGCACCTGATGGATCTTAAGAATGATCCCACGTGAGCTTCCAAAACCAAAATGGCAAAAAATATCATTCATTGTGGATGAAGTCTCTTGCCTTCCTCTGTTAGGTTCCTGCACTCCATCAAATGACAATAGGGATTCTTTGGGTCAAATGAGTTCTTCAAAGCCCTGCAGAGGTGCTTGTGTTTTCGCATGACTCTAAATCACCTAAAGAATCGATACCTAAAATCAGTAGGCCTCAAATTGGAGAAACAAAGAAGTATTAACGGCAGGCTTATTTGTTCGCTCCTGTTTCAGAGAAACGGTGTCCAGGCTACCCTGACTTTAGGCAAATGAGGGGCAAACGAGCTGATTTTGGACACTGTCTTGGGCTGTGCCCCTCATGGAAACCTCCAGCCAGAGGTTAAGATGATTGACTATATGGAATAAGATGAAGGCCATGTGGGATTGTTTTGGTTTTAATTTTGGTCATTTGTGTTGCATTGGAAAAAATGACTGGGTCCACGTGAGCTTGAACTCTGGTGTGATTCCCCTTAGAGACTGGGTTTTGGAACTGAACTCAGAGAAGCATTGCCATGAATTTTGTTGGGATTTTAAGAGGCCACGCATGAAAGTCGCTCTTGGAAACTAAGACCTAGGCCCCGGGTGGATTTCCACAGAGGCCTGGGAATCTCAGCAAGGATATCACATGATTTTATTCTTAAAGAAATGGCAGCCATAGTTGAGAGTCAAAACACACATGGACCTCACATTGTAGACCTCAATGGGCCTGGCCTAATGTGACCTTTTGTCCACTCTTTGGGAAGCCGTGCCTGTGAGAGTTCTCCAGAGATTTCATTGAAATGAGCTTCCTCACCATTTAATGTTTGCTGAATGAACTGAAACCCACAGTGCCTCCAACTTCATGGTTGAAAAATGGCTAGATAAATACCATGAAATTTTTGAAATTCCTATGACCAGGTGGCACTGGAGAAACATTGGATGTCCTGTTGCTGATCATGAGTATACCAGACAGTGCCTTGATTTACTGAGTTTCATGAAAATGGTGTAGAACAGAGATGCCAGAAATTTGGAGCCTGCTGAGTAGTGGGTCTAGAGCAGTGGTGGGGAGGTGTTTGCTAAAACATCCGTGGTAGGGCCATGTGGATCTACCATTGGATTCCAAATGGCTTGTAACTGACATGGTGCAGCCAACAGACCCTTATATGTAAAGGCATCTTGTTATATGGAGAGTTTTCAGAGGAAAATTAAGAATCAGGTTGATATGGACAAGGGGGCAATGGGGCAAGCTGTGAGAGATAGGAGCCTAGTTGGTGCATTCTCTTGCAGACCCTGACCCACCACACGTGACAGAACTCCCTCCAGCACTGTGTCCCAGTTTAGCTCCTAGTATTTCGTGAAACAAATACCAAACTCACAGTGCAGCAGCAAAAACATCACAAAAAGTGGAAGAGAACCAAATGGCTTCACAGTCAACACGGGGAGACACTTAGTCCCCAGTGGCCTCAGTTTACCTACAAAGAGAGGATTCAGCACTGCTTCATCTTGTTCATTGGAAAATAAGAAACCATGTCCTCCAGGTCACATAGATGCAGACCCAGCTTTGATGGTCTCACTACATAGGAAGCCAAATCTCCTGAAAACTACATATATTTCAAGTGTGGAAGCTCAGAGGCAGTTTCTCAAAAAGTTTTTAGGCCAGCAGAGCTCCATGTTTGTGGAGTGTTTACCCTGTCCCTTAGTTTTGGAAACTCCTCTACCTCCTCCAAGGTTGTGAACTCCTGAGCATTTTCCATTCCAGATATGTATTCACTGATTTTGTAAGTCTTCTCCTCTAATTGTGTCTTACTTGGGGTGAAGGTAATGTCAAGGCATTGTTCTGGATGAGAGCGGGAGGATATTTGTGCAGCATATTTTTACATACACATTGGATTCATTTTCCAAATTTCCATTCGAAGTACTGAATCCCTGACACTAACCCATACCTAGTAGACTCAGACTATTCATCCTAATATAATGGAGAAAATTAGCCCAACACATTAGAAATACAAGTACTTCAGAGGAGACATGTTGTATAGTTGGACTTGACATTTGCATTATATAAGGTGGGAGTTATAAATCTAGTCAAATTTATTTGAAATATTCTCCATGTGTTTTTAAGCTTAACAAATATGTGAATTCTTATTTCCCTTTTCTGTAGCCTATTCACACATGTATATTTATATGCATATATAGAATCCTACCAGGTATCACACGTACATTTTTGTGAGGTGGCTGTCTTGGCAGATACAAATTGTGAGAAGAGTTCACTCCTCCTAAATGCTGTTGGAAATGAAAATTCAACCTATAGGAGAGCGTCCTAGTAGAACAACATTATACATTAACTCATGTTCAGTAAAATAAATATTTTTGCATTTGTGGATGATACATATTTACTGATGAATTTCGATTGGCATTTATATTGGTACTTTTTAATGTCTGTGAGTGTTGTGTGTGTGTGTGTGAATATACAGATATAGATATAGATATACTCTGCAAATTTTTCAAAATATGAAATATATGTGTCTAATATACACTCTCTAAATTCATTCATGTTCATGTATGTGGATTTATTATCCACTTTTCACAAGATTATAATCAGAAATATTCATCCACCTGAAATACATATTTGTTTCCTAGTACTGAAAACTAACTTCAGTGAATGGTGCATACAAATCCTAATTATTCTACAGTAACTGACCCAGTCTAACATCAATGCAAGTAGACTCCTATGGGACATGATATGTAATTTGTCATTCATTTGTATTCGACACTGGTACATTATTGTTTCTTCAGTTTTTGCAATCACAGGATATACATTTCATCCACAAGTTCACAAATTAATAAGCATTTGTTTCAACTTTAACCACTTCTTGCTTCAGAACACATGTATTGTCAGGGTATTCTTGACTGGTCTTTTCATGAGACTTCTTTCCAAACACATTATTTTGAATTTCCATAATCATTTTGAAGCAAAACTCACACACTCTTTATGATAAACCTAAACACAAATATTTCCATTACATATATACCTGGTTGGAATGAATGATTGTATATCAATATACGATTTCCTTTAATTTTTCAGATATCAGTTCAATTCATTATTTAAAGTTCAAAAAAGTTATATTATTTATTCACAGTATGGTCTATTCATGCTTTTTCTCTATGTTCCTAGAAACAGGGTACACCTCTTTGTACCCCCGATTCTCATTTTACATCTTCAATATATTGCTCCCAGAAATGGTGAAAGAAATACTCATGTCACCTCATTATCACAGTAATATTCTGGACAAAAAATGGAAAGGTCACACTTATGATTGTACCAAAGCCTAAATGGAAAGTGAACATGGATTTCTAAAAACATCCATGTCCAGGTTGCCTAATGCTGTCAATTGTCAATCCTATTGGTGACTACATATTTGTTTTTTTCCTAATTTATATATTCAAACTCAACCCTGTTGAAAATGTCTAATTCTATCACTCACTTTATACTTTGCCTGATTTCGTAATGTTTCTATTGATATCTGCTTTTCTACATATTTTCCCCAGTTCAACATAGTGACTGACTCTTCATATGTGCTGACATTTACATTCACTCAACAACCGAAAGTCTATTGCTAAAGAACTTTTGGTCCAAATCCTATACTCACTCTTCTTCCTCAACCTACCGACTATCTTCCTAATCCTACTGAATATCCCTTTTTGACTGGATGTTCTCTTCTAAATTCAATCATCCAATGTACAAGGTCCTATGCCATTGTATATGGAATTATCTGAGGCATCTTTGCAGAACATCATTCAAAGCTAAGTATCCCAATCAAGGGCAAACCCCTTCTGGGCTTCAAATCATACCTAGATTTCTGTTTTCCTACTTATATTTCACCTCTATATTCTTGTAAATATTGCAGGTTCCCAATACCATTATTCATCACACAGAATCACTCATAATCCAAATCAAACCTGTTTTTAACCCCAAGTATACACTGTTCCCTCAATCATTTTACAGAAGAGCAGAGACAGAGTGGTTCTTACAATACAGGAAAGTTGGGGACCTTCCACCTGATGAGAACCTCAAATGTCCATGCACAAATGGTACCTGGAGAAGTTGTAGGCAGGTATGAAGCACCTGAGAGAGCAAAAGTCATCTTCCATGGCAAACAACCTGGTCAGGATGAAGGCATGTGTCTGAATCTGCCTCTCTCTCTTCTTATTGTACAGAAGATGGACCAAACCAGGGCTGAGTGGAGAGCTGTTCCCGGGTGCCAATGGTGATATACATTCTACCTTATGAAAGTGTCACAGGAAGTTCTGGCAACCTCCATCTTATGTTACCCTTGGAAGCAACTGTTAGGACAAAGTGGTTGCCAAGGCAGTGACCTCATTCAGTTCCAAAGAATGTGAAATACCTCATTTCCTTGGTGATGGAACTCTCTGAACTTGGTATCCAAGAAGCCAGACACCCAGAGGCAGTCCCAGTCCCAGTCCCAGTGGGCTCACTTGTTTGGATTTACCAAGGACAGAGTCAGTTTTCTTGGTACCTAATGATGTGAGGATGGCCAAATGCCAGGAGAGCTCTGAAGATGGACCTTTCCTGAGAAAACAGGTAGTGGCTAACCACTTTTTCCTGACATCTTCACAGAGTTGGTCAAGGAATCAAGATCTGAGAGAAGACAGGCCATTTCGGGGGAACATAGTATGGCCCACCAGTCAGAGGACACTCCGGATAGTCACAGACGTACTTGGGGGAAGGAGGTGCCTTTGTGGGAGTGGGTGTGGGTTTGTTGTTTTGTCTCATGTTCTGAGAATAGATAGAAAAGGCGGTTTGCTTGGTTTGGAGTGGACAGTTTCTAGTAAGTCATTTGACATGGCGAGTGTTTCTCTTTCTGTGTATCCCACTGTGTCCGTTGTTGTAGACATTAGAAAAGAGAATGCATTAATGGATGTGTCCTGTCTAGTATAAATCTTCCCATAATTCATCCTGCCCAATATATGAATGGACTGCAGCTTGTCTTATCAATGTGCAACACCTGCTATCTTTCTAAGTTGTTGTTTTCTTCCTGAATTCTGGCCACTCTCCAGAATAGGCTCTGGATTTGTGTACAAAATATGTACCACCTCCAAGCTCTGTGACATGGCCATGTACTGGATAGCTGAAGAGAATGGCGAGCATCTCAAAAAACTCAGATATCAGTGTGACCAGGAAAGTGTCAGTGCAGAAACCCTGCTTTGGGCCTTTTGCTTACTTATTGTTGTGTTGCACTGAATGTCAGGAAGGTCTTTGCCTCAGGCCACCCCTTTGTGAAGCCTGAAGAAAACAGTTTTCAAATGGAAATGAATGGGCCTCACCTGTGGCTCTTTATCAGCCTCTTGGACCTGTGTGTGGCTGTGACTTAGATTCTCAGCACCTGATGGATCTTAAGAATGATCCCACGTGAGCTTCCAAAACCAAAATGGCAAAAAATATCATTCATTGTGGATGAAGTCTCTTGCCTTCCTCTGTTAGGTTCCTGCACTCCATCAAATGACAATAGGGATTCTTTGGGTCAAATGAGTTCTTCAAAGCCCTGCAGAGGTGCTTGTGTTTTCGCATGACTCTAAATCACCTAAAGAATCGATACCTAAAATCAGTAGGCCTCAAATTGGAGAAACAAAGAAGTATTAACGGCAGGCTTATTTGTTCGCTCCTGTTTCAGAGAAACGGTGTCCAGGCTACCCTGACTAGGCAAATGAGGGGCAAACAAGCTGATTTTGGACACTGTCTTGGGCTGCGCCAGTCATGGAAACCTCCAGCCAGAGGTTAAGATGATTGACTATATGGAATAAGATGAAGGCCATGTGGGAGTGTTTTGGTTTTAATTTTGGTCATTTGTGTTGCATTGGAAAAAATGACTGGGTCCACGTGAGCTTGAACTCTGGTGTGATTCCCCTTAGAGACTGGGTTTTGGAACTGAACTCAGAGAAGCATTGCCATGAATTTTGTTGGGATTTTAAGAGGCCACGCATGAAAGTCGCTCTTGGAAACTGAGACCTAGGCCCCGGGTGGATTTCCACAGAGGCCTGGGAATCTCAGCAAGGATATCACATGATTTTATTCTTAAAGAAATGGCAGCCATAGTTGAGAGTCAAAACACACATGGACCTCACATTGTAGACCTCAATGGGCCTGGCCTAATGTGACCTTTTGTCCACTCTTTGGGAAGCCGTGCCTGTGAGAGTTCTCCAGAGATTTCATTGAAATGAGCTTCCTCACCATTTAATGTTTGCTGAATGAACTGAAACCCACAGTGCCTCCAACTTCATGGTTGAAAAATGGCTAGATAAATACCATGAAATTTTTGAAATTCCTATGACCAGGTGGCACTGGAGAAACATTGGATGTCCTGTTGCTGATCATGAGTATACCAGACAGTGCCTTGATTTACTGAGTTTCATGAAAATGGTGTAGAACAGAGATGCCAGAAATTTGGAGCCTGCTGAGTAGTGGGTCTAGAGCAGTGGTGGGGAGGTGTTTGCTAAAACATCCGTGGTAGGGCCATGTGGATCTACCATTGGATTCCAAATGGCTTGTAACTGACATGGTGCAGCCAACAGACCCTTATATGTAAAGGCATCTTGTTATATGGAGAGTTTTCAGAGGAAAATTAAGAATCAGGTTGATATGGACAAGGGGGCAATGGGGCAAGCTGTGAGAGATTGGAGCCTAGTTGGTGCATTCTCTTGCAGACCCTGACCCACCACACGTGACAGAACTCCCTCCAGCACTGTGTCCCAGTTTAGCTCCTAGTATTTCGTGAAACAAATACCAAACTCACAGTGCAGCAGCAAAAACACCACAAAAAGTGGAAGAGGACCAAATGGCTTCACAGTCCACACGGGGAGACACTTAGTCCCCAGTGGCCTCAGTTTACCTACAAAGAGAGGATTCAGCACTGCTTCATCTTGTTCATTGGAAAATAAGAAACCATGTCCTCCAGGTCACATAGATGCAGACCCAGCTTTGATGGTCTCACTACAGAGGAAGCCAAATCTCCAGAAAACTACATATATTTCAAGTGTGGAAGCTCAGAGGCAGTTTCTCAAAAAGTTTTTAGGCCAGCAGAGCTCCATGTTTGTGGAGTGTTTACCCTGTCCCTTAGTTTTGGAAACTCCTCTACCACCTCCAAGGTTGTGAACTCCTGAGCATTTTCCATTCCAGATATGTATTCACTGATTTTGTAACTCTTCTCCTCTAATTGTGTCTTACTTGGGGTGAAAGTAATGTCAAGGCATTGTTCTGGATGAGAGCGGGAGGATATTTGTGCAGCATATATTTACATACACATTGGATTCATTTTCCAATTTTCCATTCGAAATACTGAATCCCTGACACTAACCCATACCTAGTAGACTCAGACTATTCATCCTAATATAATGGAGAAAATTAACCCAACACAGTAGAAATACAAGTACTTCAGAGGAGACATGTTGTATAGTTGGACTTGACATTTGCATTATATAAGGCAGGAGTTATAAATCTAGCCAAATTTATTTGAAATATTCTCCATGTGTTTTTAAGCTTAACAAATATGTGAATTCTTGTTTCCTTTTTCTGTAGTCTATTCACACATGTATATTTATATGCATATATAGAATCCGACCAGGTATCACACGTACATTTTTGTGAGGTGGCTGTCTTGGCAGATACAAATTGTGAGAAGAGTTCACTCCTCCTAAATGCTGTTGGAAATGAAAATTCAACTTATAGGAGAGCGTCCTAGTAGAACAACATTATACATTAACTCATGTTCAGTAAAATAAATATTTTTGCATTTGTGGATGATACATATTTACTGATGAATTTCGATTGGCATTTATATTGGTACTTTTTAATGTCTGTGAGTGTTGTGTGTGTGTGTGTATATATACAGATATAGATATAGATATACTCTGCAAATTTTTCAAAATATGAAATATATGTGTCTAATATACACTCTCTAAATTCATTCATGTTCATGTATGTGGATTTATAATCCACTTTTCACAAGATTATAATCAGAAATATTCATCCACCTGAAATACATATTTGTTTCCTAGTACTGAAAACTAACTTCAGTGAACCGTGCATACAAATCCTAATTATTCTACAGTAACTGACCCAGTCTAACATCAATGCAAGTAGACTCCTATGGGACATGATATGTAATTTGTCATTCATTTGTATTCGACACTGGTACATTATTGTTTCTTCAGTTTTTGCACATCACAGGATATACATTTCATCCACAAGTTCACAAATTAATAAGCATTTGTTTCAACTTTAACCACTTCTTGCTTCAGAACACATGTATTGTCAGGGTATTCTTGACTGGTCTTTTCATGAGACTTTTTTCCAAACACATTATTTTGAATTTCCATAATCATTTTGAAGCAAAACTCACACACTCTTTATGATAAACCCAAACACAAATATTTCCATTACATATATACCTGGTTGGAATGAATGATTGTATATCAATATACGATTTCCTTTAATTTTTCAGATATCAGTTCAATTCATTATTTAAAGTTCAAAAAAGTTATATTATTTATTCACAGTATGGTCTATTCATGCTTTTTCTCTATGTTCCTAGAAACAGGGTACACCTCTTTGTACCCCCGATTCTCATTTATCTTCAATATATTGCTCCCAGAAATGGTGAAAGAAATACTCATGTCACCTCATTATCACAGTAATATTCTGGACAAAAATGGAAAGGTCACACTTATGATTGTACCAAAGCCTAAATGGAAAGTGAACATGGATTTCTAAAAACATCCATGTCCAGGTTGCCTAATGCTGTCAATTGTCAATCCTATTGGTGACTACATATTTGTTTTTTTCCTAATTTATATATTCAAACTCAACCCTGTTCAAAATGTCTAATTCTATCACTCACTTTATACTTTGCCTGATTTCGTAATGTTTCTATTGATATCTGCTTTTCTACATATTTTCCCCAGTTCAACATAGTGACTGACTCTTCATATGTGCTGACATTTACATTCACTCAACAACCGAAAGTCTATTGCTAAAGAACTTTTGGTCCAAATCCTATACTCACTCTTCTTCCTAAACCTACCGACTATCTTCCTAATCCTACTGAATATCCCTTTTTGACTGGATGTTCTCTTCTAAATTCAATCATCCAATGTACAAGGTCCTATGCCATTGTATATGGAATTATCTGAGGCATCTTTGCAGAACATCATTCAAAGCTAAGTATCCCAATCAAGGGCAAAACCCTTCTGGGCTTCAAATCATACCTAGATTTCTGTTTTCCTACTTATATTTCACCTCTATATTCTTGTAAATATTGCAGGTTCCCAATACCATTATTCATCACACAGAATCACTCGTAATCCAAATCAAACCTGTTTTTAACCCCAAGTATACACTGTTTCCTCAATCATTTCACAGAAGAGCAGAGACAGAGTGGTTCTTACAATACAGGAAAGTTGGGGACCTTCCACCTGATGAGAACCTCAAATGTCCATGCACAAATGGTACCTGGAGAAGTTGTAGGCAGGTATGAAGCACCTGAGAGAGCAAAAGTCATCTTCCATGGCAAACAACCTGGTCAGGATGAAGGGATGTGTCTGAATCTGCCTCTCTCTCTTCTTATTTTACAGAAGATGGACCAAACCAGGGCTGAGTGGAGAGCTGTCCCCGGGTGCCAATGGTGATATACATTCTACCTTATGAAAGTGTCACAGGAAGTAGGGGCAACCTCCATCTTATGTTACCCTTAGAAGCAACTGTTAGGACAAAGTGGTTGCCAAGGCAGTGACCTCATTCAGTTCCAAAGAATGTGACATACCTCATTTCCTTGGTGATGGAACTCTCTGAACTTGGTATCCAAGAAGCCAGGCACCCAGAGGCACTCCCAGACCCAGTCCCAGTGGGCTCACTTGTTTGGATTTACCAAGGACAGAGTCAGTTTTCTTGGTACCTAATGATGTGAGGATGGCCAAATGCCAGGAGAGCTCTGAAGAAGGACGTTTCCTGAGAAAACAGGTAGTGGCTAACCACTTTTTCCTGACATTTCACAGAGTTGGTCAAGGAAACAAGATCTGAGAGAAGACAGGCCATTTCGGGGGAACATAGTATGGCCCACCAGTCAGAGGACACTCCGGATAGTCACAGACGTACTTGGGGGAAGGAGGTGCCTTTGTGGGAGTGGGTGTGGGTTTGTTGTTTTGTCTCATATTCTGAGAATAGATTGGAAAGGCGGTTTGTTTGGTTTGGAGTGGACAGTTTCTAGTAAGTCATTTGACATGGCCTTGTGTTTCTCTTTCTGTGTGTCCCACTGTGTCCGTTGTTGTAGACATTAGAAAAGAGAATGCATTAATGGATGTGTCCTGTCTAGTATAAATCTTCCCATAATTCATCCTGCCCAATATATGAATGTACTGCAGCTTGTCTTATCAATGTGCAACACCTGCTATCTTTCTAAGTTGTTGTTTTCTTCCTGAATTCTGGCCACTCTCCAGAATAGGCTCATGGATTTGTGTCCAAAATATGTAACACCTCCAAGCTCTGTGACATGGCCATGTACTGGATAGCTGAAGAGAATGGCGAGCATCTCAGAAAACTCAGATATCAGTGTGACCAGGAAAGTCTCAGTGCAGAAACCCTGCTTTGGGCCTTTTGCTTACTTATTGTTGTGTTGCACTGAATGTCAGGAAGGTCTTTGCCTCAGGCCACCCCTTTGTGAAGCCTGAAGAAAACAGTTTACAAATGGAAATGAATGCGCCTCACCTGTGGCTCTTTATCAGCCTCTTGGACCTGTGTGTGGCTGTGACTTAGATTCTCAGCACCTGATGGATCTTAAGAATGATCCCATGTGAGCTTCCAAAACCAAAATGGCAAAAAATATCATTCATTGTGGATGAAGTCTCTTGCCTTCTTCTGTTAGGTTCCTGCACTCCATCAAATGACAATAGGGATTCTTTGGGTCAAATGAGTTCTTCAAAGCCTTGCAGAGGTGCTTGTGTTTTGCATGACTCTAAATCACCTAAAGAATCGATACCTAAAATCAGTAGGACTCAAATGGAGAAACAAAGAAGTATTAACGGCAGTCTTATTTGTTCACTCCTGGTTCACAGAAACGGTGTCCAGGCTACCCTGACTTTAGGCAAATGAGGGGCAAACGAGCTGATTTTGGACAGTGTCTTGGGCTGCGCCCCTCATGGAAACCTCCAGCCAGAGGTTAAGATGATTGACTATATGGAATAAGATGAAGGCCATGTGGGAGTGTTTTGGTTTTAATTTTGGTCATTTGTGTTGCATTGGAAAAAATGACTGGGTCCACGTGAGCTTGAACTCTGGTGTGATTCCCCTTAGAGACTGGGTTTTGGAACTGAACTCAGAGAAGCATTGCCATGAATTTTGTTGGGATTTTAAAAGGCCACGCATGAAAGTCACTCTTCGAAACTGAGACCTAGGCCCCGGGTGGATTTCCACAGAGGCCTGGGAATCTCAGCAATGATATCACATGATTTTATTCTTAAAGAAATGGCAGCCATAGTTGAGAGTCAAAACACACATGGACCTCACATTGTAGACCTCAATGGGCCTGGCCTAATGTGACCTTTTGTCCACTCTTTGGGAAGCCGTGCCTGTGAGAGTTCTCCAGAGATTTCATTGAAATGAGCTTCCTCACCATTTAATGTTTGCTGAATGAACTGAAACCCACAGTGCCTCCAACTTCATGCTTGAAAAATGGCTAGATAAATACCATGAAATTTTTGAAATTCCTATGACCAGGTGGCACTGGAGAAATATTGGATGTCCTGTTGCTCATCATGAGTATACCAGACAGTGCCTTGATTTACTGAGTTTCATGAAAATGGTGTAGAACAGAGATGCCAGTAAGTTGGAGCCTGCTGAGTAGTGGGTCTAGAGCAGTGGTATGGAGGTGTTTGATAAAACATCCGTGGTAGGGCCATGTGGATCTACCATTGAATTCCAAATGGCTTGTAACTTACAAGGTGCAGCTAGCAGACCCTTATATGTAAAGGCATCTTTTTATATGGAGAGTTTTCAGAGGAAAATTAAGAATCAGGTTGATATGGACAAGGGGGCAATGGGGCAAGCTGTGAGAGATAGGAGCCTAGTTGGTGCATTCTCTTGCAGACCCTGACCCACCACACGTGACAGAACCTCCTCCAGCACTGTGTCCCAGTTTAGCTCCTCATATTTCATGAAACAAATACCAAACTCACAGTGCAGCAGCAAAAACACCACAAATTGGAGGAGGACCAAATGGCATCACAGTCCACACGGGGAGACACTTAGTCCCCAGTTGCCTCAGTTTACCTACAAAGAGAGGATTCAGCACTGCTTCATCTTGTTCATTGGAAAATAAGAAACCTTGTCCTCCAGGTCACATAGATGCAGACCCAGCTTTCATGGTCTCACTACAGAGGAATCCAAATCTCCTGAAAACAACATATATTTCAAGTGTGGAAGCTCAGAGGCAGTTTCTCAAAAAGTTTTTAGGCCAGCAGAGCTCCATGTTTGTGGAGTGTTTACCCTGTCCCTTAGTTTTGGAAACTCCTCTACCACCTCCAAGGTTGTGAACTCCTGAGCATTTTCCATTCCAGATATGTATTCACTGATTTTGTAACTCTTCTCCTCTAATTGTGTCTTACTTGGGGTGAAGGTAATGTCAAGGCATTGTTCTGGATGAGAGCGGGAGGATATTTGTGCAGCATATATTTACATACACATTGGATTCATTTTCCAATTTTCCATTCGAAATACTCTATCCCTGACACTAACCCATACCTAGTAGTCTCAGACTATTCATCCTAATATAATGGAGAAAATTAACCCAACACAATGGAAATACAAGCATTTCAGAGGAGACATGTTGTATAGTTGGACTTGACATATGCATTATATAAGGTAGGAGTTATAAATTTACTCAAATTTTAATTGAAATATTCTCCATGTGTTTTTAAACTTAACAAATATGTGAATTCTTGTTTCCCTTTCTGTAGCCTATTCACACATGTATATTTATATGCATATATAGAATCCTACCAGGTATCACACGTACATTTTTGTGAGGTGGCTGTCTTGGCAGATACAAATTGTGAGAAGTGTTCACTCCTCCTTAATGCTGTTGGAAATGAAAATTCAACCTATAGGAGAGCGTCCTAGTAGAACAACATTATATATTAACTCATGTTCAGTAAAATAAATATTTTTGCATTTGTGGATGATATATATTTACTGATGAATTTCAATTGGCATTTATATTGGTACTTTTTAATGTCTGTGAGTGTTGTGTGTGTGTGTCTGTGTGTGTGTGTGTGTATATATGTACATATAGATATAGATATACTCTCCAAATTTTTCAAAATATGAAATATATGTGTCTAATATACACTCTCTAAATTCATTCATGTTCATGTATGTGGATTTATAATCCACTTTTCACAAGATTATAATCAGAAATATTCATCCACCTGAAATACATATTTGTTTCCTAGTACTGAAAACTAACTTCAGTGAATGGTGCATACAAATCCTAATTATTCTACAGTAACTGACGCAGTCTAACATCAATGCAAGTAGAATCCTATGGGACATGATATGTAATTTGTCATTCATTTGTATTCGACACTGGTACATTATTATTTCTTCAGTTTTTGCACATCATAAGATATACCTTTGCCAAGGCAGTGACCTCATTCAGTTCCAAAGAATGTGACATACCTCATTTCCTTGGTGATGGAACTCTCTGAACTTTGTATCCAAGGAGCCAGGCACCCAGAGGCAGTCCCAGGCCCAGTCCCAGTGGGCTCACTTGTTTGGATTTAGCAAGGATAAAGTCAGTCATTCTTGGTTCCTACTGAAGTGAGGATTACCAAATGCCTGGAGAGCTCTGAAGAGGGAACTTTCCTGAGAAAGCAGGTAGTAGCTCTCCATTTTTTCCTTACAACTTTACAGAGTTCGCCAAGGAAAACAGATCTGAGAGAGGACAGGCCATTTCAGAAGAACAGAGTATGGCCACCAGTCAGAGGACACTCTGGTTAGTCACACAGCTACTTGGGGAAGGAGGTGCCTTTTTGGGAGTGGGTGTGGGTTTGTGGTTTGTCTCATGTTCTGAAAATAGGTAGGAATGGCGGTTTGTTTGTTTTGGAGTGAACTGTTTCTGGTAAGTCGTTTGACGAGTTGAGTGTTTCCATGTCTGTGTATCCCACTGTGCCTGTGGTAGTAGACATGAGAAAAGAGAATGCAGCAATGGATGTGTCATGTCTAGTATAAAGCTTCCCAGCATTCATCCTGCCCAATTTATGAATGGAGTGTGGCTTGCCTTATGCACGGGCAACACCTAATACCTTCCTAAGTCCCTGTTTTCTTCCTGAATTCTGGCCACTCTCTAGAATAGGCTCATGGTTATGTGTCCAAGATACGTACCAAATCCAAGGTCTTTGACATGGCCATGTACTGGATACCTGAATGGAATGGCCAGCATCTCAGAAAACTCAGATATCAATGTGACCAGGAAAGTCTCAGTGGAGATACCCTGCTTTGGGCCTTTTGCTTACCTATTGTTCTGTTGCCCTGAATATCAGAAAGGTCTATGTCTCATGCAACCCCTTTGTTAAGCCTGAAGAAAACAGTTTTCAAATGGAAATGAATGTGCATCACCTCTGGCTCTTTGCTTAATTTCATTGGAAAACGATGTGTCTGATTCAGGCCCTTTGCCCTGTTTTAGGCTGTGACTTAGATTCTCAGCACCTGATGGATGTAAAGAAAGATCCCATATGTGCATCTAAACCAAAATGGAAAAACGTTCAATCAATGTGCATAAAGTATATTGCCTTCCTTTGTTAGGTTTCTGAAATCCATCATGTCAGAATAGGGATCCTTTGGGTGAAATGAGTTCTTCAAATCTTTGCAGAGGTGCTTGGCTTTTCTCATGACTCCAATTCACAAAAAGAATCTAGACCCCACAGTCAGAGAGGCTCAAATTGGAGAAGCGAAGCAGTATTAAGGGCAGGCCTATTTGATCACTCCTGGTTCACAGGAAGGGTGTCCCAGCCACCCTGTCATTCGGCAAATGAGGGGCAAGGGAGCTTATTTTGGACACTGTCTTGGGATGTGCCTCTCATGAAAACCTCCATCCAGATGTTATGATGAGTATCTTTATGGTAGAAGATGAGGGCCATGTAGGAGTGTTTTGGTTATAATTGTGGTCATTTGTGTGGCAGTTGGAAGAGATGACTGGGTCCACCTGGGCATGAATTCTGCTGTGATTCCCCTTAGCGACTGAGTTCTGGAACTGACCTCAGAGAAGTATTGACATGAATTGTGTGGGGATTTTAGGAGGCCAGGAATGAGAGTTGCCATTGGGAACCTGGGATCAAGGCCCAGAGTGGCTTTCCACAGAACACTGGGAATCACAGCCAGGATATTACATGATTTTATTCTGAATGACTTGGCAGGCATAATTGAGATTCAAAACACACTTGGACCTCGCTTTGTAGACCTCAATGGGCCTGGCTTCATGTGACTTTTTGGCCACTCTTTGGGTAGACTTGCCTGTGAGTGTGCTCCAGAGATTTCCCTGAAATTAGCTTCCTCACCATTTAATGGTTCCTGAATGAATTGAAACCAACATTGCCTCCAAATGCATCTGTGAAAAAATGCTAGATAATTACCATGAAATTTTAGAAATTCCGATGACCAGCTGGCACTGGAGGACCTTTGATGTCCTGTTGATGATCATGAGTATACCAGACAGGGCCTTGATTGACTGGGTTTCATGAAAATGGTGTAGAACAGAGATGCCAGTAAGTTGGGGCCTGGTAAGTAGTGGGCCTAGAGCTGTGTTATGCAAATGTGTGATAAAACATCTGTGGTGGGGCCATGTGGATCTTCCATTGGCTTCCAAATGGCTGTGACTGACATGGTGCAACCATCACACCCATATATGTAAAGGCATATTTTTATATGGAGAGGTTTCAGAGCAATGTTCAGTATCATGTTGTAATTGTCAAGGGGGCAAGCTACTTGAGATAGAACCCTGGTTGGTGCATTCTCCTGGAGACCCTGCCAACCACACCTGACAGAACTCCCTTCAGCACTGTGTCCCATTTGAACTCATTGTATTTCATGAAGCAAATACCAAACTCCCAGTGCAGCAGCAAGAAACACCACGAAAATTGGAGGATGACCATTGGTTTCACAGTCCACACGGGAAGACCCTTAGCCCTCAGTGGCCAAAGTTTACCTACAAAAAGAGAATTCATCAATGCTGCCTCATTTTTATTTGAAAATAAGTAACCATTTCCTCCAGGTCACATAGATGCAGATCCAGCTTTGATGGTTTCACTACAAATAAAGCTAAAGCTCCTGACAACAACATATATTTCAAGTGCCCAACCTCAGAGGCAGATTCTCAAAAAGTCTTTTGGCCAGCAGAGCTCCATGTTTGTGGAGTGTTTACCCTGTCTCTTACTTTTGGAAACTCCTCTACCACCTCCAAAGATGTGAAATCTGGAGCAGTTTCCATTCTAGATATGTATTCACAGATTTTCTAACTCTTCTCCTCTAATTGTGTCTTACTTGGGGCGAAGGTAATGTCAAGGCATTGTTCTGGAGGAGAGTGGGAAGATTTTTCCGTAGCATATATTTGCATACACATTGGATTCAGTGTCCTATTTTCAATTCAAAATACTGAATACCTGACTCTAACCCATACCCTACCAGACTCTGACTACTAATCCTAATATGATGGAGAAAAATAACCCATAAAGAATAGAAATACAAGCAGTTCAGAGTAGGCATGGTGTATAGATGGACTTGCCTTTTGCATGATACAGAGTTGGAGTTATAAATCTAGTCAATTGTTTGTTGAAATAGTTGTCCTAGTATTTTTAAGGTTAACAAATATGTGAATTCCTGTCTCCCTTTCTCTGTATTCTTATATGCACATATAGATTCCTATCTGGTACCACACGTACATTCTTGTGAGGTGGCTGACTTGGCAGATACAAATTGTTAGAAGAGATCACTCCTACTAAACCCTGTTGGAACTGAATATTCAACCTATGGGTGAGCTTGCTAGTTGAACAGCATTATACATAAATCCATGTTCAGTAAAATGAATATTTTTAGATCTGTGGATGGTATATATTTTATAATGAATTTTGATTGACATATATATTGCTACTTTTTTGTCTGTGTGTGTGTTTTATGTATATGTATATATATGTATATATATATATATATATATATATATATATATATATATATATATATATACACTCTCCAGATTTTTCAAAATATGAAATATATGTGTCTTATATTCACTCCCTAAATTCATTCATGTTCATGTATGTGGATTTATAATCAACTATTCACAAGATTATTCTCAGAAATATTCATCCACCTGAAATTTGCCCAGTGCTCTCAAATGTCAATCCTATTTGTGACTACATATTTGTTTCTTCCTAAGATTATATATTTAAACTCAACCCTGTTCAAAATGTCTAATCCTATCACTCACTTTATACTCTGCCTGATTTTGTAATGTCTATATTGACATATGCTTTCCTACATATTTTCCCCAGTTCATCATTGTGACTGACTCTTCACCTGTGCTGACATTTACATTCACTCTCTAATCGAAATCCTATTGCTAAGAAACTTTTGTTCCAAATCTTATACTCACCCTTCTTCCTAAACTTATTGACTATCTTCGTAATGCTACAGACTATCTCTTTTTGACTGGATGTTCTCTTCTACATTTAATCATCCAAGTAAATGTGGTGCGAGCTTCAGAGGAGGAGACTACCAACAGACTATCTCATGCAACATCAAACGGTTTATTGGGTGTCCAGCAGGCTGGGGTTCAGAGCTCACCTGAATAGAGCAGATAGCCCTGAGAATAGCTGAAGTAGAGCTTATATACTTTCCCTGGAGAGGGAAGGGAGGGAATTGTATTGATGGGTCAGGGCGAGTGGGCGGTTTGCATGCAACTGGGAGAGGGAGTACATTCTGCAATTTGGCAGCTGGGGATAGAACATTCTGGGAACAAGTTTTGCAAACATTTCTCAAGATTTCAACAGTGTTCTGTTAAGCATACAGAAAAACAAGATGTGACAAGTACCTATTTTATTAATATTTCATTCCCCACTTCTTCTTCTGGCTAATTTTAATCATAAAAATGATCATTGGAGGGTGTCACATTCAATGTCTGCTAGTGGGGTATTACCATAAGTTTAACTCGTCCAATTTGAGCCTGGAGAAAAGACATTACACGGTTGAGCAAACAGGGTTTTATAGTTAGCAATAATATGAGGATTATTATTGGACCGGCCAGGGTTGATAAAAACGTAGTTAACCAGGGGGACTGTGTGAACCAAGACTCAAGCCAACCTTTTTGGGCCTCTCTCACTTGTTGATGCTCTTCAAGGTGTCTTTTAAATTTACTCATAGATTTTATTACAACTCCAGTATAGTCAGCATAAAAACAACATTCTTCCCTCAATGCAGCACAAAGGCCCCCTTCTCTAATGAAGAGGAGGTCCAACCCTCAACTGTTCTGTAAAACAACTTCAGAGAGAGAGGTTAAAGTTTCATGCAAAGCCCTGAAGGAGGTTTCTAATATCTTACTTTTGCTCTATTGCTGCTTCTAATTGGGTCATCTTTTGTGTCCCATGGACAATGCCACTGGTTCCTCTGCCCACCCGTGCAGCAACTCCTATTCCTAATAGGATGGCTAAAGTGAGGGATATATGTTCCCAGTGGAACCGGTTGTATGCCCCCCCTATTTGATCCTCAAATGAACCTGCGTCATGATAGAGCACTCTGGGAAACATCTGCACCATTACACAAATTATCACATATCTTGATCATTTCATGAAAACATAAACGATGTTTAAGTATATAGAATTATGCTGTTGTAAGCACTGACAAAGCAAGGCACCTAAGATAGCACTCAAGAGAGGGAAACAGTCCTATTTGGTTGCAACCGGATTCAGAGGGCATTGCTTCTATTGTAATCAATTAATCCCCTGAAACTCAAGTTTAGGTAGTTTCAGAAATTTGTACCCAACATATAAGGCATGGGGCTCAGAAGTTCACAGTCTTCAGAAGTTTAAAAAAGCAGTATTTGTTTCTGTTTTTCCTTCTGTTCTGGGCAAGTTAACTTTTCAAGGACACCTGGGAGGAGGAGAGCTTTTTCTTCCCTTTCTTATTTTCCCCCTGCCAGCTGTTACCATGGAGCCCGGTTGGTAATTTCTTTATCTTAGAAATGTAGCCATCTCTGTGAAGCCCCAGCTGAAGGCCAGAGGACTTGTTCACATATTTTGTGAAAAACTAGTTAGAGGTTGTCTAGCTTAGAAGTACTGAGATTTTTAGCCAGTGGCCAAGTAGAACAGGGCAATACAAAAGAGAATGTTTATCTACATTAAAGTCTTTATTGGGACTCTTTGGCTGAAAGTTCAAAACTCAGCCATGGTGAAGACTTCTGAAGAAGGTCATTTAAGACTTTTCTGTGGACCTGGTACAGAGGGGGAAAGACGGGGAAGTTGGGGCTGAGAGCACCTCCGAGGATCTGAGAATGAGGGAAAAGAGAGATGTAAAAGAATAATGCGAAAGGGTATTTGGAATTTCCTAGCAGCAAACTTGAGCAGTAGATCAGGTAGAGCAGAGTGAAAGACGGGAGTGAGGATCCCAAAATTCTGTGAGGGACTTTAAATTTTAGTAACCTGTTTTCAGTGATGACAAAGCAACTTTAAAGGCCAATTATATTACATCTTGGATATGGGTCTCAGGGCTCTCCTCAGCTCGTTTGAGCATTGGGTTAGCTGGTAAGAGGACCTGGTGGGACCCGGTGAGGGCACTGACAGGAGATGAGAGGAATGAGTCGGTGGAGCGGTACCTATGTACCTGCTACCTCAGCAAGGGGGCTATGGTCAGAGAACTGGTGGAGCTTTGGGTTTCTGATCTAGTTATTGGAGGGGAGAAATCAAGTTGCTGAGATGGGAGTGACAGCAGAGGGTCTGGAGCAGAAGGCTGAGGATAATGATCTATTGGAGAAGCATAGTTCAGGATGTGAGTGAAGGAGGGAATAGGCTTCCACATAGGGGAATTTCCTTTCACTCTTTTGAGCACTTGCAGAAGTCAAAAAGGTCATGCAAAATTTGAGGATCTAGAGACCCCTCTGGGTGCCATAGTTTTTGGTTGTCTAATTGGTAATGTGGCCAATGCTGTGTACTGAATTTGATGAAGAATTGGGGTTCCATCAGGCAGCCCCTGTATGCACACATTCCCATGACATACAGAAAAAGTCGGCTTTTCCCCCACACAGCCGTTACTCTTTGTGGCTTTGATAGTCTGCCAGGCAAACTTAGTAATCTAGACTAGCCAACCTGCATCTGGCTTGCGTGTCCCTACATCCATAATGTTTGTTTCCATTATCTATGGTACAGAAGGGATTTAATGGTATTTTAGTGGGATCCTCTTCATCAGTGATATCACAATAGGAAATACCTATAGCCAGCTAACAAATGTCTGGGTGGAGAGATGGCCACCAGGTCCCTAAGGGGGCTGTATGCGAGATAGACCATACTTCTTTTCCAGTAGGATTTGTGATCAGCCATCACTGCTTAATGGGCTGATGAGGGTTAGGACTACTTGTAGCCAAGGGGAGAGTATATAACCTTATTCACATTGCGAATACACAATTTGAAACTGTTACCAGTCTTTTTCAGTTTCCAGAAAGATTCTGTACAGGGAGCAGGGTTGAGATGAGAGGCATGGATCCTGGAAGTGATTCTGTTTACGTTTACCACTGTAGGTGTTATAATAGCACCTGGTATGGTCCTTTTCAGCGGGGTACCAGGGATGACACCTGATATCATCTTACATAGATGAAATCTCTTACTTGATATGGATGTGGAATCCCCTGGTTCCCAGTTGGGTAGGCAGTGGCCAGCTGTTTTCACAGGTATTACTGAGTTCTTTCAAGATCTTTAAGTCTGTCAAGCAAGGGGGTGTGGAAAGGATCTTTAGGTCTTACAGTTGGTCTTAGGTCCCCTACTGGAGGAGGGCCACCATAAAGAATTTCACACGTGGTAAGGTTACTCAAAGAAACAAAGGGATTTTTTCTTGCATGAAACATTGCATAAGGCAGGAGCATAGTCCAATCCTATGCTGGTCTCTAAGCTTAATTTCGTTAAGGTCTCTTTAATGGTTCTATTCATTCTTTCTACTTGTCTTGAACTCTGTGGTCTATAAGCACAATTTAACTTCCAATTAATCCCCAGGTTCCTGGCTAACCCCTGACTTACCTGGGCCATGAACATCGGTCCATTGTCAGATCCTATTACCGGCTTAGCTTCCTCCAATGGTAGAGAGGCTTAGTCAGCAGCAGCGGAATCACTTAGAGTGTGTTGTGTGTTAGGGGACGAGGGCAGGGGATAAGGAGGGGGAGAAGAGTCCAGTAGAGTCAAATCTGTGACTCAGGGAGAACAGAGGGTGGAGGAGGAGGAGGTTGAGAGGGTTTGAGAGATCATGGGGGAAGGAGTAGGAGCAGAGGTAGGGGCAAGGAAAGGCTTCACCCATGGAGGAGGTGATTTGCAGAGGTCCTGCCAAGTTAAGATATATGGCTGTTGATCCGGATGGCTATGTGGCGCTGGCTGAAAGACAATACCTCTGACTTTTTAAATTAGTGGGAAGTAGAAAGATCCTTCTAGGGGCCATACGACTCCAAAGATGGGCCATTCTGAGGCACAGAGATTCTGCCAGGTCCAGCGTTTTACTAAAAAAAGAAAGATTCTGAGCCCTTAAGCGGACTTTGGTCCAGTGATCAAGGGTCAGGGACAGAGGCATTGACGTGCTCTGTTCCATAATGAAAGTTCCACAAACAGTAAAAGCAAGGACACACGACACAGATAAGACAAGACCATAAAGACAGGAAATGAACGTCCAACACTGAGACCAGGAATGAGTAGCCGGCAAAACCCAATGGTATGGCAACAACGAATCTAAAAGAAAATATCACTGAGTCGAGAAGACTATTGTTCCTTGATTTCCCGAGTTCTCTGCGGGGTCCTCCAGAGAGGTGCCCTTTGTCTCTGTGACACGTCTCTCAGCCACCGTCGGAGAGAGCCCAGGCTCTTCATCGCCAGCAATTTTGCCAAGCCCTAACAAGAAACCTGAAACCGGAAAGAGGCGCCTTACTTGCTCCAAGAGGAGCCCGTTGGGGTCTCTCCTCCGCCACTGCTGGAACTCGGTGGAACCTCAATATGTAAAGGTCAGGCGAGTGTCAGAGGAAGATACTATCAAGAGACTGTCTCATGCAACAGCAAAGGGTTTATTTGTGGTCCAGCATGCTGGAGCTCAGAGCTAAATTAAATAGAGCAGAGACCTCTGAGAACAGCTTAAGCAGAGCTTATATACTTTCCTTGGAGAGGGAAGAGAGGGAAGTTTAGTGATGGGTAAGGGCGAGTGGGCGGTTTGCATGACACCGAGTGAGGGAGTACATTCTGCAGTTCGGCTGTTGGGAACAGTACATTCTAGAACAAGATTAGCAAACATTTCTCAAGATTTCAACAGTGTTTTGTTAAGCATACAGAAAAACAGGAAGTGACAAGTACCTATTTTATTAATTTTATTAACCTTTCACTACCGACTATGCCTTTTTGACTTGATGTTCCTTCTACATTAATTCATGCAACGTACAAGGTGCTATGCCATTGTATATCGATTTATCTGAGACAACTCTGCAGAACGTAATTCAACACCACGTATCCCTATCAAGGGCCCAATGCCCTTCTGGGCTTCAAATCAGACTTAGATTTCTTTTTTCATACATATATTTCACCTATATATTCTTCTACACATAGCAAGTTCTCAATACGATCATTCATCCAGCAAAATGATTTCTAACCCAAATCGATCATGTTTTTAACCATAACCAGACACTGTTCCCTCAATCTAACTTTACAGAAGAGCAGGGAAGGAGTTGATATTACAATACAGAAATGTAGAAAAACTTCCACCTGCTGAGAACCTCAAAGGTCCATGCAGAAATGATCCCTGGAGAAGATGTAGGAAGCAATAAAGGACCTGAGAGACCAAAAGTCATCTTCCATGGCAAACAACCCGGTCAGGATAAAAGGTTGTGTCTGAATCAGATTTTTTATAATGTAGAGATCATGGACCAAACCAGGCCTGTGTGGAGATCTATTCCTGGGTGCCTTTGGTTGATATACCATTCTAACTTGTGAAAATGTCACAGGAAGTAGGGGCAGCCTCAATCTCTTGGGACCCTTGGAAGCAACAGTTAGGACAAAGTGGCTGCCAAGACAGTGCCCTCATTCAGTTCAGGAAGGAAGTGACCTCACCTCACTTTCTTGGTGATGGAACTCTCTGAACGTGGGATCCAGGAAGCCAGGCACACAGAGCCAATCCAAGTCCCAGTCCCAGTGGTCTCACTTGTTTGGATTTACCAAGGACAGGGTCAGTATTTTTTGGTACCTACAGATGTGACGAAGGCCAAATGCCAGGAAAGCTCGGATGCAGGGTTTTTCATGAGAAAGCAGGTAGTTGCTCACCGTTGGCTCCTAAGAAGTTCACAGAGTTGGCCAAGGAGACAAGATCTGAGACAGGAAAGGCCATTTTGGGGGAACATATTATGGCCCACAAGTCAGAGGACACTCTGGATATTCACAGACCTACTTAGGGGAAGGAGGTGCCTTTGTGGGTGTGGTTGTGGGTTTGTGGTTTTGTCTCATTTTCTGAGAATAGGTAGGACAGTCGGTTTGTTTCATTTGAAGTGGACTGTTTCTAGTAAGTCTTTTCACAGGGCGAGTGTTTCTATGTCTGTGTATTCCACTGTTTCCGTGGTTGTAGACATTAGAAAAGAGAATTCATCAATGGATATGTCGTGTCTAGTAGAAAGCTTCTCAGCATTCATATTGCCCCGTTTTTGAATGGACTGTAGCTTGCCTTATCGATGAGCAACACCTGCTACCTTCCTAAGTTTCTATTTTCGTCCTGAATTCCGGCCAATCTCAAGAATAGGCCCATGGTTTTGTGTCCAAGATATGTACCACCTCCAAGCTCTGTGACATGGCCATGTACTGGATAGCTGTAGGTGATGGCGAGCATCTCAGAAAACTCAGATATCAGTGTGACCAGGAAAGTCTCAGAGGAGAAATCCTGCTTTGGGCCTTTTGCTTACCTATTGTTCTGTTGCCCTGAATGTCAGGAAGGTCTTTGCCTCAGGCCACCCCTTTGTGAAGCCTGAAGAAAACAGTTTTCAAATGGAAATGAATGGGCATACCTGTGGCACTTTCCTTAATTTTTTTGGAAAGGGATGTGTCTGAATCAGGCCCTTGGCCCTGTGTGTGGCTGTGGCTTAGATTCTCAGCACCTGATGGATCTAAAGAAAGTTACCATGTGTGCATCCAAAAGAAAATTCGCCAAAAGAACAATTATTGGGATGAAGTCTCTCGACTTCCTCTGTAAGGTTCCTGACCTCCATCAAGTGAGAATGGGATCCTTTGGGTCAAAAGAGTTCTACAAAACCTGCAGAGGCTAGCCCATTGTGCTTGGGTTTTCTCATGACTAAAATTCACATAAAGAATCTAAACCCCACAGACAGTAGTCCTCAAATTGGAGCAGTATTAATGGCAGGCCTATTTGATCACTTGTGGTTCACAGGATGGGTGTCCAGGCCACCTTGACTTTAGGCAAATGAGGGGCAAAGGAGCTTATTTGGGACACTGTCTTGGTCTGCGCCCCTCATGGAAACCTCCAGCCAGATTATGATGAGTGTCTATATGAAAGAAGATGAGGGCCATATGGGAGGGTTCTTGTTTTAATTGTGGTAATTTGTGTGGTAGTTGGAAGAGATGACTGGGTCCACCAGGGCTTGAACTCTGGTGTGATTCCCCTTAGAGACTGAGTTCTGGAACTGACCTCAGAGAAGTATTGCCATGAATAGTGTTGGGATTTTAGGAGACCACGCATGAGAATCGCTTTTGGAAACTGAGATCTAGGCCCAGGATGGCTTTCCACAGAGCTCAGGGATTCTGAGCCAGGATATCACATGATTTAATTCTTAAAGACTTGGTAGCCATAGTTGAGAGTCCAAACACACATGGACCTCACATTGTATACCTCAATGGGCCTGGATTCATGTGTCCTTTTGGCCACTCTTTTGGCTTGCCTGTGAGTGTTCTCCAGAGCTTTCATTGAAATGAGCTTCCTCACCATTTAATGGTTCCTGAATTAAATGAAACCCACAGTGCCTCCAACTTCATCCTTGAAAAATGACTAGATTAATACCATGAAATTTTTGAAATCCCCATGACCAGGTGGCACTGGATAACCTTTAGATATCCTGCTGCTGATCATGAGTATAACAAACAGTGCCTTGATTGACTGAGTTTCGTGAAAATGGTGTAGAACAGAAATGCCACTAAGTTGGAGCCTGCTGGGTAGTGGGTGTAGAGCAGTGGACTGTAGGTGTGTAAATAAATATTTTTGGTAGGACTACCTGGATCTTCCATTGGCTTCCAAAACTTGCGACTGACATGGTGCAGGCAGCAGACCTTTATATGTAAAGGCATCTTGTTATATGTAGAGGTTTCAGGGCAATGTTCAGAATCAGGTTGCTATAGTCAAGGGGAAAGCTATGTGGGATAGAAGCCTGGTTCGTACATTCTCTTTCCGACCCTGACCAACCACACATGACAGAACTCCCTCCAGCATTGTGCCCCAGTTGAACATATTGTATTTCGTGAAGCAAATACCAAATTCCCAGTGCAGCAGTAAGAAACACCCTGAAAAGTGGAGGATGACCAAATGGCTTCACAGACCACACGGGAAGACACTTAGCTCCCAGTGGCAACAGTTTACCTACAAAGGGAGAATTCAGACCTGCTGCCTCATGTTCATTACAAAATAAACAACCATGTCCTCCAGGTTACATAGATGCAGACCCAGATTTTTGGTGTCACTATAAACGAAGCTAAATCTCCTGACAATTACATATATTTCTTTTTCTTTTTTTAATTAATTTTCATTGTAGGTTGTTCAAAACATTACATACTTCTTGATATATCATATTTCACACTTTGATTCAAGTGGGATATGAGCTCCCATTTTTATTCCATATACAGATTGCAGAATCACATCAGTTGCAGAACCATTGATTTACATATTGCCATACATATATTTCTTGTGCCTAACCTCAGAGGAAGTTTCTCAATAAGTCTTTAGGTCAGCACAGCTCCATGTTTCTGGAGTGTTTACCCTCTCCCATACTTTTGTAAACTCTTTTACCACCTCCAGTGTTGTGAACTCCTGAGCATTTTTTATTCCACATATGTATTCACAGGTTTTCTAACTCCTCTCCTCTAATTGTGTCTTACTTTTAGCGATGGTTATGTCAAGGCATTGTTCTGGATAAGAGAGGGATGATTTTTGTGTATCACATGTTTGCATACACATTAGATTCATTTTCCTATTTTCCATTTGAAATACTGAATCCCTGACACTAACCCATACCCTACTAGACTCTGAATACTAATCCTAATATCATGGAGAAAAAAAAAACCTAACTGAATAGAAGTACAGTCCTTTCATAGGAAGCATGGTGTATATTTGTATTTGTCTTCCTCTTTATCAAGAGTATGTGTTTTAAATTTAGTAAACTTTTCATTTTAATATTTCTCCATGATTTTTTAAAGTTATCACATATGTAAATTCCTGTCTCCCTTTCTCTGTATCCTATTCAGCACATGTAATTTTTTTATGCATATACAATATCCTACCTGGTATCACACGTACATTCTTGAAAGAACACTGGCTTTGGAATATAAAAATTGTGAGAAGAGATGACTCTCCCTAAATAATGATGGAACTGAAAATTCCACCTATGGGTGAGCTTTCTAGTGAAAAACACTATACATAAATCCATGTTCAGTAAAATGAATATTTTTGGATTTGTGAATGAATTATATTTCATGATGAATATCGATTGGCATATATATTGCTAAATATTAATGTGTGTGTGTGTGCGTGTGTGTGTGTGTGTGTGTGCGTGTGTGTGTGTGTGTGTGTGTGCGTGTGTGTGTGTGTGTATATTCTCCAGATTTTAAAAAAATATGAAAAATATGTGTCTTATTATACACTCCCTAAATTCATTCATATTCATTTATGTTCATTTAAATTCAAATTTTCACAAGATTATTCTCAGTAATATTCATACACCTGAAATATATTTTGGTTTCCTACTACTGAAAACTAAGTTCAGTGGATGGTGCTTAAAAATCCTAATATTTCTACAGTAACTGACCCAGTTTAACATTAATGCAAGTAGATTGCTATGGGACATGATGTGTAATTTGAAGTTCATTTTTACTCAACACTGGTACATTACTATTTCTTCAGTTTATGGACATCATAGGATGTATTTTTTCATCCACAACTTCACAAATTTTTTTGGCATTTGGTTCACTTTCAATTACTTACTACTTCAGAACACATGTATTCCTCCATGTTTCTTTACTGGTCTTTTCACTAGACTTCTTTCTAAACACATTATTTTCGATTCCATAATCATTTTTGAAGCAAAACTCACTCTTCACGATAAACCATAACCCTAATAATACCATTGCATATATAACTCGTTGGAATGATGGTATATATATCAATATAAGATTTCCAATATATTTTCAGATGCAAACTCAAACCATTATTTAATGTTGGATCCAGTTACATACTTTATTCACAATATGGTCTATTCATGCATCATCTCAATAATCATCAACACAAGGTACACCTATTTTTATCCCCAGTACTAATTTATAAGTTTCCAGAATATTACTCCCCTTTATAGTGCAAGAAATACTCATGTCACCTGATCTACATATACATTTTACCACAGTAGTATTCTGTACACAAAATGCAAAGGTCACACATATGATTGTACCAAAGCCTAAATGGGAAGTGACCATGGATTACTAAAAGCATCTATGTCCAGGGTGCCTACTGCTCTCAAATGTCAATCCTATTGGTTACTACATATTTGTTTCTTCCTAAGATTATATATTTAACCTCAAGCCTTTTGAAAATATCTAATCCTATCACTCACTTTATATGTTTCCTGATTTCCTAATGCCCCTATTGATATCTGCTTTCCTACATATTTTTCCCAGTTCATCATTGTGACTGTCTCTTCACATGTGCTGACATTTACATTCACCCTCTAACTGAAAACCAATTGCTAAAGAACTTTTGGTCCAACTCCGAGACTCACTCTTCTTCCTAAACCTACTTACTATCTTCCTAATCCTACAGACTATCCCTTTTGACTGGATGTTCTCTTCTACTTTCAATCATCCGAGGTATAGGGTCCTATGCCATTGTATATCGATTTATCTGAGACCTCGGTGCAGAACATGATTCAATCTAAGTATACCAATCAAGGGCCCAATGCCTTTCTGGGCTTCAAATCTTTCCTAGATCTCTGTTCTCATACATATATTTCACATTTATATTGTTATAAATATCACAGGTTCCCAATACCATAATTCATCCAGCAGAATGACTCCTAACCCAAATCGAACATGCTATTAACACTAACCATACACTGTTCCCTCAATCTCACTTTAGAGAAGAGCAGGGACAGAGTTGGTCTTAAAATCCAGGAAGGTAGGGTATCATCCCCCAGCTGAGAACCTCAAAAGTCCCTGCAGAAATAATCCCTGGAGAAGGTGTAGGCAGGTATGAAGGATTTGAGAGAGCAAAAGTCATCTTCCATGGCAAATAACCTGGTCAGGTTGAAGGGATGTGTCTGAATTAGCCTCTCTCTTCCTAATGTAGAGAAGATGGACCAAACCATGGCTGTGTGGAGAGCTGTTCCCCGGTGCCTATGGTTGATATACCATTCTAACTTATGAATGAGTCACAGCAAGTAGAGGCAGACTCCATCTTTTGAGAACCTCGGAAGCAACTGTTAAAACAAAGTGGTTTCCAAGGCAGTGACTTCATTCAGTTCTTGAAGGAAGTGACCTCACCTTACATTATTGGTGATGAAAGTCTGTGATCTTGGGATCCAGGAAACCAGGCACACAGAGTCAAACCCACTCCATGTCCCAGTGGGCTCACTTGTTTTGATTTAACAAGACAGAGTCACTCTTTCTTGGTACCTACTGATGTGAGGACAGTCAAATGCCTGGAAACTATGAAGACTGGCCTTTCCAGAGAAAGCAGGTAGTTTCTCACCACGGGCTCCTGACAACTTCACAGAGTTGGCTAAAGAGACCAGATTGAAGACAGGACACGCCATTTTTGGGGAACATAGTATGGCCCACAAGTCAGAGGACACTCCGGATAGACACAGACCTACTTTTGGGAAAGAGGTACCATTTTGGGTGTGAGTGTGAGTTTGTGGTTTTGTCTCATGTTCTGAGAATAGTTAGGAAAGCTGGTTTGTTTGTTTTGGAGTGAACTGTTTCTAGTAAGTCCTTTGACAACATGAGTGTTTCTGTGTCTATATATCATACTGTGTCCGTGATTGTAGACAGTAGAAAAGAGAATGCATCAATGGATGTGCCCTGTCTACGAGAAAGCTTCAAAGCATTCATCCTGTGCAATTTATGAATGGACTGCAGCTTGCCGTATGGATGGGCAATTCCTGCCATCTTTCTAAATTCCTGTTTTCTTCCTGAATTCTGGACACTCTCCAGAATACGCTCATGATTTTGTGTCCAAGATATGTACCACCTCCATCTCTGTGACATGGCGATGTACTGGATAGCTGATGGGAATGGTGAGTATCTCAGAAAACTCAGATATCAGTATGCCCAAGAAAGTCTCAGTGGAGAAACCCTGCTTTGGGCCTTTTGCTTACCTATTCTGTTGCCCTGAATGTCAGGAAGGTCTTTGCCTTAGGCCACACTTTGTGAAGCCTGAAGAAAATAGTTTTCAAATGGAATTGAATGGTCATTACCTGTGCCTCTTCGGTTAATTGCTTTGGAAATGGATGTGTCTGAATCAGCCTCTTGGCCCTATGTGAGGCTGTGGCTTAGATTCA
This sequence comes from Callospermophilus lateralis, assembly GCF_048772815.1. Lineage (NCBI taxonomy): Eukaryota > Metazoa > Chordata > Mammalia > Rodentia > Sciuridae > Callospermophilus > Callospermophilus lateralis. The sequence goes on along the minus strand of NW_027513260.1, from coordinate 191,331 downwards.
CAGTACATGATGGGTCTAAAGAAAAATCCCATGTGTGCATCCAAAACCAAAATGGACAAAAGAACTGTCATGGTGGATAGAGTCTCTCGCCTTCCTCTGTAAGGTTCCTGACCTCCATTAAGTGAGAATAGGGATCATTTGGGTCAAGTGAATTCTTTAAAGCCCTGCAGAGGCTATCCCATAGGTTCGTGGGTTTTCTCATGACTCCAATTCACATCTATGTTTACTGAAGAGCAGGGACAGTGTTGGTCTTACAATACAGGAATGCAGTGGATCTTCCATCTGTTGAGAACCTCAAAGCTCCATGCAGAAATGATCTCTGGAGAAGATGTAGGCAGCTATGTAAGACCTGAGAGAGCAAAAATCATCTTCCATGGCAAACAACCTGGTCAGGATTAAGGGTTGCGTCAGAATGAGCCTATCTCTTCTTAATGTAGAGAAGATGTACCAAACCCGGCCTGTGTGGAGAGCTGTTCCCTTTTGCCTACGGGTGATATACCATTTTAACTTGTGAAAGTGTCACAGGAAGTAGGGGCAGCCCTCATCTCATGGGACCGTTGGGAGCAATTGTTATGACAAAGTGGTTGCCAAGGCAGTGATCTCATTCAGTTCCTGAAGGAAGTGATCTCATCTCACTTCCTTGGTGATGGAACTCTCTGAACTTGGTATACAGAAAGCCAGGCACCCAGAGCCAGTCCCAGTCCTAGTCCCAGTGGTCTCACTTTTTTGGATTTACAAAGGACAGAGTCAGTATTTCTTGATACCTACTGATGTGAGGATGGCCAAATGCCAGGAAAGCTCGGAAGAGGGGCTCTTCCTGAGAAAGCAGATAGTGGCTCACTCCTGGCTTCTAACAACTTCACATTGTTGGCCAAGAAGATCAGATCTGAGACAGGTCAGGCCATTTCGGAGCATCATAGTATGACACATCAGTCAGAGCACACTCCGGAGAGTCACAGACCTATTTGGGGGAAGGAGGTGCCATTGCGGGTGTGGGTTTGTGGTTTTGTCTCATGTTCTGAGAATAGGTAGAAAAGGCAGTTTGTTTGGTTTGGAGTGAACTGTTTCTAGTAAGTCGTTTGACAATGCAAGTGTTTCTATGTCTGTGTATCCCACTGTGTCCGTGCTTGTAGACATTAGAAAAGAGAATGCATCAATGGATGTGTCCTGTCTCATAGAAAGCTTCCCAGCATTCATCCAGCACAATTTATGAATTGACTGTGGCTTGCCTTATTGATGGGCGATACCTGCTACCTTCCTAAGTTGCTGTTTTCTTCCTGAATTATGGCCAATCTCCAGAATAGGCTCATGGTTTTGTGTCCAAGATATGTACTACCTCCAAGCTCTGTGACATGGCCATGTACTGGATAGATGAATGGAATGTCGAGCATCTCAGAAAACTCAGATATCAGTGTGACCAGTAAAGTCTCAGTGGAGAATCCCTGCTTTGGGCCATTTGCTTACCTATTGTTCTGTTGCCCTGAGAGTCAGGAAGGTCTTTGTCTCAGGCCAACCCTTTGTGAATCCTGAAGGAAAGATTTTTCAAATGGAAATGAATATGCTTTACCTTTGGCTCTTTCCTTAATTGATTTGGAAAGAGATGTGTGTGAATCAGCCTCTTGGCCCAGTGTGATTCTTTGACTTAGATTCTCAGCACCTGATGGATCTAAAGAAAGATCCCATGGGTGCATAAAATCCAAAATGGCAAAAAGAGCAGTCATTGTTGATGAAGTATTTTGCCTTCCTCTGTAAGGTTCCTGAATTCCATCAAGTGAGAATAGGGATCTTTTGGGTCAAATGAGTTCTTCAAATCTATTCAGAGGCTATCCAATAGGTGCTTGAGTTTTCTCATCTTTCCAATTCACATAAAGAATCTGTACCCGACACTCAGTAGGACTCAAATTGGAGAAGCAGAGCAGTATTAAAGGCAGGCCTATTTGATCACTCCTGGTACACAGGAAGGGTGTACAGGCCACTGGGAATTTAGGCAAATGAGGGGAAACAGAGCTTATTTTGGACACTGTCTTGGGCTACGCTAATGCTATCAAATGTCAATCCTATTGTTGACTTCATATTTGTTTTATCCTAAGCTCACATATTCATCCTCAACCCTGTTGAAAATATCTAATCCCATCACTCACTTTATTCTTTTCCTGATTTCCTAATGTCTCTATTGATATCTGCTTTCCTACATATTTTGCCCTGTGCATCATTGTGACTGACTCTTCACTTGTGTTGACATTTACATTGACTCTCTAACCAAAACCCTATTGCTAAAGAACTTTTGTTCCAAATCCTATACTCACTTTTCTTCCTAAACTTACCGACTATCTTTCTAATCCAACTGACTATAACTTTTTGAATGGATGTTCTCTTCTACATTCAATGATCCAAGTACAGTTCAGGTTTCTATTCAACCGGGTGAGGGAGTAGATTCTGCAGTTTGGCAATTGGGGACAGCACATTCTGGCAACAAGATTAGCAAAGAGTTCTCAAGATTTCAACAGTGTTTTGTTAAGCGTACAGAAAAACAGGAAGTGACAAGTACATATTTTATTAACCTTTCATTCCCCACTTCTTTTTCTGGCTACTTTTAATCATAAAAGTGATCATTGTGGGGTGTCACATTCTATGTCTGCTAGTGGGGTATTACCATAATTTTAATTTGTCCAATTTGAGCTTGGAGAAAAGAAATTACATGATTGAGGAAACAGGGTTTTATAGTTAGTAATACTATGAGGATTATTATTGGACCAGCCAGGGTTGATAAAAACGTAATTAACCAGGGGGACTGTGTAAAAAAAGACTCAAACTACCGTTTTTGTGCCTCTCTCTCTCGTTGTTGCTCTTCAAGGCATCTTTTTAATTTACTCATAGATTTTTTTACAACTCCAGTATTGTCGACATAAAAACAACATTCTTCCCTCAATGAAGCACAAAGGCCCCCTTCTGTCATGAAAAGGAGGTCCAACCCTCGCCTTTTCTGTAAAACAACTTCAGAGAGAGAGGTTAAAGATTCCTGCAAAGCTGTGATGGAGGTTTCTAAAATCTTTAAGTTTTGATCTATTGCTTCTTCTAATTGGGTCACTTGTTGTGTCCCATGGACCAGAGCAGTGGTTCTTGTGCCCAACCCTGCAGCAACTCCTATTCGTAATAGAATGGCTAAGGTGAGGGACATATGTTCCCAGCGGAACCGGGTTGTATGTCCCCCTCTTTGATCTTCAGATGAACTTGTGTCATGATAAAGCACTCTGGGAAACATCTGCACCATTTCACAATTAATCACATCTGTTGACCATTTCATGAAAACATAAACAATGTTTAAGTATATAGAATTATACTGTTGTAGGGACGGACAAGTCAAGGCACCTAAGATAGCACCAAAGACACGGAAACAGTCTTTTTTGGTTTCAACCAGATTCAGAGGGCATTGCTTCTGTTGTAATCAATTAATCCCCTGAAACCCAAGTTACGTAGTTTCAGAATTTTGTACCCAACACGTAAGGGAAGGGGCTCAGAAGTTCACAGTCTGCAGAAGTTCACAAAAAGCTGTTTTTGTTTCTCTTTTTTCCTCAGTTTGGGCAAGTTAACTCTTCAAGGACACCTGGGTGTGGGTGTCTTCCCTTTCTTTTTTTCCCCCTTCCAGCTGTTTCCATACAGCCCAGTTTGTAACTTCTTTATCTTAGAAATGTAGCCATCTCTGTGAAGCCCCAGCTCAAGGCCAGAGGACTTTTTTTCAAATATTTTGTGAAAAACTAGTAAGGGTGTGTCTAGATCAGGAGTGCTTAATTTTTTAGCCAGTTGCCAAGGAGACCAGGGCAACACAAAAATAGGAAGTTTATCTACAGTGAACTCTTTTATAGGGACTCTTTTGCTGAAAGTCCTAAATCAGCCATGGTGAAGACTTCTGGAGAAGGTCAGTTAAGACTTTTCTGTGGGCCTGGTACAGAGGGGGACAATTTGGAAGGCAGAAATAAGAGCAGCTCTGTGGATCTGAGAATGAGGAAGGAGAGATGTAAAAGAATATTGGGAGAGGGCTTTGGGATCTTAATAGCAACAAAAACTTGAGCAGTAGAACAGATAGAACAGAGGGGGAGACGGGAGTGAGATTCCAAAAAGCCTGTGAGGGACTTTAAATTCTTAGTAACCTGTTTTTAGTGATGACAAAGCAACATTAAAGGCCATTTTCATTACATCTTGTATTAGGGTCTGAGGATTCTTCTCAGCGGGTTTGAGCTTTGCATTAGGTGGTAAGAGGACTGGGTGGGACCCGGTGCGGGCACTGACAGGAGAGGAGAGGAGTGAGTGAATGGAGTGGTACCTCAGTACCTGCAACCTCAGCAAGGGAGCAATGGTCTGAGAACCAGTCGAGATTTGGGTTTTTGATCTAGATATTGGAGGGGAGAAATCAAGTTGCTGAGGTGGGAGTGACAGCAGAGAGTCTAGAGCACAAGGCTGAGGGTGAGCATCTATTGGAGAAGCATAGTTCAGGATGTGAGCAAAGGAGAGAGAAGGCCTCCACATAGCGGAATCTCCTTTCACCCTTTTGAGCACTTGCAGAAGTTAAAAAGGTCACACAGAATTTGAGGATCTAGAGACCCCTCTGGGGGCCATCGGTTTTGGTTATCTAATTCGTAATATGGCCAATGCTGTGTACAGAATTTGATGAGGAGTTTGGGTTCCATCTGACAGTCCCTGTATGCTCACATCCCCATGACTTACAATAGAAGTCTGCTCTCCCCCCCCACAGCCGTGACTGTTTGTGGCTTTGATAGTCTGCCGGGCAAACATAGTAATCTAGGCTAGCCAACCTGCATCTGGCTCACGTGTCCCTACATCTATAATGTTTGTTTCCATTATCTATGGTACGGAAGGGATTTAATGGAATTTTAGTGGGATCCTGTTAATCAGGGATATCCCAATAGGAAAGACCTATAGCCAGCTGACAAATGACTGGGTGGAGAGATGGCCACCAGGTTCTTAAGGGGGCTGTATTAGAGATAGGCCATACTTCGTGTCCAGTAGGATTTGTGATCAGCCATCGCAGCTTAAGGGGTTGATGAGGGTTAAGACTACTGGTCGTCAAGGGGAGAATAAATATCTTCCAGGATCTTCTTTACAACCATTTGCGATGTTTCTTTTTTCTTCTTTTTTATTTCTTTTTTGTGTGTGTGTGGGGAAGGCTTCAATACATCCTGAAAATGTATGTTCAAATACTAGGAGTTATTTAAGTCCATACCTTACTGGCTTAATTTCAGTAAAGTCCACTTCCCAGAATTGTCCTCGTCTGGTTCCTCATAGGTGCTTTCCTGCAGGAAGCTTGGAAGTGTAAGCTTTAACCAATTAATGGACCTGACAGGCTTTTGTTACCCATTCAGTTATTTCCTTTTGCTGTGAGTAGGTTAGTGGAAAACTGTGTTCTTGATCCTTCACGAATGAATGCAGTTTCTTTGAACAAAGGTGAGTGAGTTGATGAACATTTGCTACTGACATAGTTAGAGCCATGATTATAGGAGTAGTTACTGAAGGATTAAAAAATTCCACTTGGGGGGCCTTCAGGGTTAAAAGTTATTTTGGCCCAGAGCTTGGTGAGCAGAACTCTGCCCATCAATGGGGCCAGGCATTCTGGGATTACTAGGAAGGAGTGATGGATTTTTCCTTTTCCCTGGTCCATGGTCCTCTTAGTTGTCAAAGCCCGATATTTACTTCTGTTAGACTCTTGAATTAGAGACCTTTTATTCGGTAGAGGGCCCAATGGGCCTTACGGGCTGAGTATATTGCCCCTGTATCTACTTCAAAGTTTATTGTGTTCCCCTCCATTTCAAAAGTTACCTTGAGGTCAGGGAGAGGATCTGAGCCCGGACTTTCTTAGTATTCCTCCAGAGTCAGAATATCTGGCTGGCATGGCTGTCTCTTTCTAGGGCACTCTTTGGCCCAGTGTCCTTTTTCTTTAGAGTAGGCACATTGATCTGAGGCCAGGGGTGGCCTCTAGTGTGTGCCCAGGTATCCCTTCCTGTCTCTCTGTTTCTTAGTTTCTGGCCTATTTGTTGTTGTGACCAGGACCTTAGTCAATGCCTTAGTCTGTCTTTTGTTTCTTTTATCCTCACTCAGCTCCCTTCTCTTCCTCAGTTTCTCTCTTAAAGTATACCTTCTCGGGTTCTCTGACTAAATCCCTCAAAGTCATATCTTGTAATCCATCTAAGCATTGTAACTTTCTTTTAATATCCAGGGCAGCTTTCCCAATAAAGGCCATTGTGACAGATGCCTTTTGATCCTCTGCCTGAGGATCGAAAGGAGTATGTCTCTTATATGCCTACATAATTATCTCTAGGAACATACAGGGAGATTCATTAGGCCCTTAAATAATCTCTCTTACCTTGGCCAAATTAGTTGGTCACCTAGCGGCCACTAAGATACCCACTATTAGAGCCCGGCGATAAGTGGACAGATGCTCCCTACCTTCAAAGGTGTTGGGGTCCCAGTTGGGTCGTTTCAAGAGAAAGCCGGCTTTGAATATGTTGGGAAGTTGTGTCGGTCACGCATTTGGTCCGAGGATACTTTTTTCTAGCCTCCAGGAGGATTCTCTTTTGTTCCTCTGTCATGAAGAGAGTGCCTAGGAGTTGTTGGCAGTCATCCCAAGTAGGTTGGTGTGAAAACATCAATGACTTCACCAGACCTGAGAGCCAGGTTGGGTCCTCGGTAAAAGGGGGATTGTTATTTTTCCATTTATATAGGTCTGAAGAGGAGAAGGCCAATACTGGTAGGCTTCCATTTTTTTCCCCATGGCCATCGTCAATCATTGGCCCTTAGGGATCGAGGGAAGCAACACGGGAGTTCCAGGGTTTTCAATCATTTGCCACCAGCGAGTTCCTTTAGCAAGTCCAGCTTCCTCCAGGGGAGGAGGGGCTGTGTGTGACGCAGGGGAGTTATCTGGAGGGCCCTGGGGTGGCTTAGCGTCCTCCAATTGCAGAGAGGCTGAGTCAGCAGCTGGAGAATCACTTAGAGGGTGTTGGGGGTTGTGGGACAAGGGTAGAAGATAAGGAAGGGGAGGAGAGTCCAGTAGAGTCAAATCTTGTGACTCAGGGAGAACAGAGGGTGGAGGAGGAGGAGGAGCAGAGGGGTTGAGAGATCGTGGGGGAAGGAGTAGGAACGGGGACACAGCAAGGAAAGGCTTCACCCACGGAGGAGGAGATTTGCAGAGGTCCTGCCAAGTTAAGGTATATTCCTGTTTATCAGTATGGCTATGTGGCCCTGGCTGTAAGACAATATCTCTGTCTTTTTAAATTAGTGTTAAGTAGAAAGATCCTTCTAGGGGCCATCCGAATCCAAAGGTGGGCCATTCTGAGGCACACAGAGTCTGCCAGGTCCAGCGTTTTACTGAAAAAGAAACATTCTGAGCCCTTAAGCGGACTTTGGTCCATAGATCAAGGGTCAGGGACAGAGGCATTGAAGTGATCTGTCCCATAATGAAAGATACACAAACAGTAAAAGCAACGACACAGGACACAGACAAGAGAAAACAATAAAGACAGGCAATGGTCGTCCAACACTGAGACCAAGACTGAGCAGGTGGCAAAACCCGATGGGCTGGCAATACCGAATCTGAAACAAAGTATCACTGAGTCAAGGGGACTATTATTCCTCGATTCTCGAGTCCTCTGTGGCCTCCCCCAGGGACTTGGCTTGTGGCTCTGTGACACGTCTGCCAGCCACCATCAAAGAGAGCTCACACACTTCATCGACAGCCATTTTGCCAAGCCCTAACCTGAAACCTGAAACCAGAAAGAGGCGCCTTACTTTCCCTGAGAGTAGCCCATTGGGGTCTCTCGTTCACCGCTGCTGGATTTCGGTGGAACCTCCATATATAAAGATCGGAAGAGCATTGGGGGAAGAGACCACTAAGAGACTCTCTCATGCAAAAACAAAGGGTTTATTGGGGGTCCAGCATGCTGTGGCTCAGAGCTCATTTGAATAGAGCAGAGAACCCTGAGAACAGCTTAAGCAGAGCTTATATACTTTCCTTGAAGAGGGCAGGGAGGAAAGTTTATTGATGGGCCTGGGCGGGTGAGCAGTTTGCGTGCAACTGGGTGAGGGAGTACATTCTGAAGTTTGGCTGTTGGGGACAGCACATTCTGGGAAAAAGTTTAGAAAACACTTCTCAAGATTTCAACAGTGTTTTATTAAGCATACAGAAAAAAAGGAAGTGACAAGAATCTATTTTATTAACATTTCACTACCGACTATACTTTGCCAGATTTCCTAAAGTCTCTATTGATATCTGCATTCCTACATATTTTCCCCAGTTCATCATTGTGATTAATTCTTCACATGTGCTGACATTTACATTCACTCAATACCCGAAACCCTATAGCTAAAGAACTTTTGGTCCAAATCCTATAGTCACTCTCCTTTATAAACATACCGACTATCTTCCTAATACTCCTGACTATCCATTTTGACTGGAAGTTCTCTTTGAAAATCAATCATCCAAGTTACAAGGTCCTATGCTTAATACCGCAATCAAGGGCCCAATGCCCTTCTGGGCTTCAAATCTTACCTAGATTTCTGTTTTCAGATTCCTATATTTTACCTATATATTCTTGAAAATATCGCAGATTCCCAATACCATTATTCATCCAGCAGAATGATTTCTTTTCCAAATCAAACCTGTTATTAACCCTAACCATACACTGTTCCTTCAATCTAACTTTAGAGAAGAGCAAGGACAGAGTTGGTCTTAAAATACAGGAATGTAGGGGATCTTCCAACTGCTGAGAAACTCAAAGGTCTATGCGCAAATGATCCCTAGAGAAGTTGTAGGCACCTATGAAGGAACTGAGAGAGCAAAAGTCATCTTTCATTGCAAACAACCTGGTCAGCATGAAGGGATGTGTCTGAATCAGCCTCTCTCTTCTTTATGTAGAGAAGAAGGACAAAACGAGGCCTCTGTGGAGAGCTGTTCCTGGTTACCAATATTTGATATACCATTCTAACTTGTGAAAGTGTCAAAAAAAATAGGGACAGCCTCCATTTCATGGGACCTTTGGAAGCAAATGTTAGGGCAATGTGCTTGCCAAGGCATTGACCTCATTCAGTTCCTGAAGGAAGTGACCTCACCTCACATTCTTGGTGATGGAACTCTCTGAACTTGGGATCCAGGCATCCAGGCACACAAATCTAGTCCCAGGCCCAGTCCCAGTGGTCTCCCTTCTTTTGATTTACCAAGGACAGAGTCAGTCTTTCTTGGTATCTACTGATGTGAGGATGGCCAAATGCCAGGAAAGCTCTGAAGAGTGGCCTTTCCTGAGTAAGCAGGAAGTGGCTCACCGCTGTCTCCTGACAACTTCACAGAGTTGGCCAAGGAAACCAGATCTGAGACAGAACAGGCCATTTGATGGGAACATAGTACGGCCCACCAGTCAGAGGTCACACCCGATAGTCAGAGACCTACTTTGGGAAAGGAGGTGACTTTGTGGGTGTGAGTGTGTGTTTGTGATTTTGTCTCATGTTTTGAGAATTTGGTAGGAAAGGCAGTTTGTTTGGTTTGGAGTGGACGATTTCTAACAAGTGATTTGACAAGGCGAGTGTTTTTAAGTCTGTGTATCCCACTGTTTCCATGGTTGTAGACATTAGAAAAGAGAATGCATCAAAGGATGTGTCCAGGCTAGTAGAAAGCTTACCAGAATTCTTTCTGCCCAATGTATGAAAGGAATGCGGCTTGCCTTATGGATGGGTAACACCTGCTATCTTCCTAAGTTCCTGTTTTCTTCCTGAATTCTGGCCACTCTCCAGAATAGGCTCATGATTTTGTGACCAAGATAAGTACCGCCTCTAAGCTCTGTGACATGGCCATGTACTGGATAGCTGAAGGGAATGGTGAGCATCTCAGAAAATTCAGATATCAGTGTGACCAGGAAAGTCTCAGTGGAGAAACACTGCTTTGGGCCATTTGCTAACCTATTGTTCTGTTCCCCTGAATGTCAGGAAGGTCTTTGCCTCAGGCCACCCCTTTGTGAAGCCTAAAGAAAACAGTTTTCAAATGGAAATGAATGGGCATCACCTGTGGCTCTTTGCTTAATTGCTTTGGAAAGGGATGTGTCTGAATCAGCCTCTTGGCCCTGTGTGAGGTTGTGGCTTAGATTCTCAGCACCTGGTGGATGTAAAGAGAGATCCCATGTGTGCATCCAAAACCAAAATGGCCAAAAAGCAGTCCTTGTGGATGAAGTCTGTCGCCTTCCTCTTTAAAGTTCTTGAACTCCATCAAGTGAGAATAGGGATCCTTTGGGTCAAATGGGTTCTTCAAAGACCTGCAGAGGTGCTTGTGATTTCTCATGACTGCAAATCACATAAAAATATATACCTGACACTCAGTTTTCCACAAATTGGAGAAGCATAGAAGTATTAACGTCTAGCATATTTGATCACTCCTGTTTCACATGAAGGGTGTCCAGACCACCCTGAATTTACGCCAATGAGGGGCAAGGGAGTTATTTTGGACACTCTCTTGGACTCCGCCACTCATGGAAACCTTCCGCCAGAGGTTGTGATTAGTGTCTATATGGAAGAAGATGAGGGCCATATGGGAGGGTTTTGGTTTTAAATTTGGTCATTTGTGTCCAGTATGAAGACATGACCTGGACCACCTGGGCTTGAACTCTGGTGTGATTCCCATTAGAGACTGAATTCAGAGAAGTATTGCCATGAATTTTGTTGGGATTTTAGGAGTCCACCCATGAGAATCACCCTTGGAAACTGAGATCTAGGCCCAGGTTGGCTTTCCACAGAGCCCTGGGTATCTCAGCCAGGATATCACATGATTTAATTCTGAAAGACTTGGCAGCCATAGTTGAGAGTCACAACACCCATGGACGTCACATTGTAGACCTCAATGGGCCTGGCTTCATGTGACATTTTGGCCACTCTTTGGGAAGCCTTGCCTGTGAGAGTTCTACAGAGCATTCATTGAAATGAGCTTCCTCACCATTTAATGGTTCCTGAATGAATTGAAACCCACAGTGCCTGCAACGTCATCCTTGAAAAATGCCTAGATAAATACCATGAAATTTTTGAAATTCCCATGACCAGGTGGCACTGGAGAAACTTTGGATGTCCTGTTGCTGATCGTAAATATGCAAGACAGTGCCTTGATTGAGTGGGTTTCATGAAAATGGTGTAGAACAGAGATGCCAGTATGTTGGAACCTGCTGAGTAGTGGGCCTAGAGCAGTGGTAGGCAGATGTGTGATAAAAAATTTGTGGTGGGGCCATGTGGATCTGCCATTGGCTTCCAAATGGCTTGTGACTGACATGGTGCAGCCAGCAGACCCTTCCATGTAAAGGCTTCTTGTTATATGGAGATGTTTCCGGGCAATGTTCAGAATCAGGTTGCTATAGACATGTGGCCAAGCTATGTGGGATAGAAGCCTGGTTGGTGCATTCTCCTGCAGACCCTGACCAACCACACATGAAAGAATTGCCTCCAGAACTGTGTCCCAGTTGAACTTCTTTTATTTCATGAAGCAAATGCCAAAGTCCCAGTGCAGCAGCAAGAAAGACCACGAAAAGTGGAGGATGACCAAATCGCTTCCCAGTCCACATGGGAATACCCTTAGCCCCCAGTGGCCACAGTTTACTTACAAAGAGAGAATTCAGCACTGCTGCCTCATGTTCATTGGAAAATAAGAAATCATGTCCTCCAGGTCACATAGATGCAGACACAGCTTTGATGGTCTCACTAGAAAGAAGCTAAAGCTCCTGACAAAAACATATATTTCAAGTGCCCAAACTCAGAGGCAGTTTCTCAAGAAGTATTTAGGCCAGCAGAGCTCCATATATATGGAGTTTTTATCCTGTCCCATACTAGGAAAACTCCTCTACCACTTCCAAGGTTGTAAACTCCTGAGCATATTATTCACAGATTTTATTACTCTACTCCTCTAATTGTGTCTTACTTTGGGGGAAGGAAATGTCAAGGAATTGTTCTGGATGAGAGTGGGAAGATTTTGTTTAGCACATATTTGCATACACATTGGTTTCATTTTTCTATTTTACATTTGATATACTGAATCCCTGACACTAACACATACCCTACTAGATTCTGAATACTAATCCTAATATGATGGAGAAAAATAACCGAAACAGAATAGAAATACAAGCAGTTCAGAGGAGGCACGTTGTATACTTGGACTTGCCTTTTGCATTATATAGGGTAGGAGTTATAAATCTAGTAAATTTTTTGTTGAAATTGTTTTCCATGTGCTTTTACAGTTAACAAATATGTGAATTCCTGTCTCCCTTTCTCTGTATTCTATTCAGCACATGTATTTTTATATGCACATTTAGAATCCTACCTGGTATCACACGTACATTCTTGTGAGTTACATAACTTGGCAGATACAAAGTGTGAGAAGAGATCACTCCTCCTAAACGCTGTTTGAACTGAAAATTCAAACTATGGGTGAGCTTCCTAGTTGAAAAAAGTTATACATAAATCCATATCCAGTAAAATGAATATTTTTGGATCTGTGGATGATATGTATTTCACGGTGTAATTTGATTGGCATATATATTGCTAATTTTTAAAATCTGTGTGTGGTTATATATATATTCTCTCCAGATATTTCAAAATATTTAATATATGTGTCTTATTATACACTCCCTAAATTCATTCATGAATATGTATGTGGATTTATAAAAAACTTTTCACAAGATTATTCTCAGAAATATTCATTCACCTGATATACGTATTTTTTTCCTAGTATTGAAAACTAACTTCAGTGAATGGTGCATATGAATCCTAATATTTCTACAGTAACTGATCCAGTTTCACATCAATGCAAGTAGATTCCTATGGGACATGATAAGTATTTTGAAGGTCATTTTTATTTCAACACTGGTACATTACTATTTCTTCAGTTTATGCACATTATAGGATATATATTTCATCCACAAGTTCACAAATTTATAGGCATATATTTCACTTTCAATCACTTTCTGCTTCAGAAAACACGTGTTCCGCCATGTTTCAAACTGGTCTTTTCATGAGACTTCTTTCAAAACACATTATTTTTGATTTCCATAATCACTTTTGAAGCAAAACTCACACACTCTTCATGATAAACCATAAGCCTAGGATTACAATTAGATGTATAACTAGTTGTTATGAATGATTCTATATCAATATATGATTTCTTGAGAGGCAAGATGGCCGCAAAGAGAGTGCAGTAACTCCGTGTACTGCGTCACTGTGAGGGAAAATGACGAGTTAGAACGGCTAAAAGCTATCTTGTTAGGAATTTCCAGCAAAATTGGGGTGCTCCAAAACCTAGTGGAAGGATTTTCATCGCACGAGGATCAGCTTCAGGGGCTCAAATGCGAGTGATCTGTCCGTCTGTATGGAGCGCTGCTTGTTCGGCAGATCACCCCATGGCTGGAGTCTGCGGCGCGCGCTGGGAAATGACAGGCTGGTGGCGCAGAGATACAGCAATGCTGATTCTGTGGGCTCCTGCCAGCTAGGCATTTGCTGAGCTCGGAGCTGAATTCTGGGTTGGAGACAGGGAAAGGAAACGGTCCAGGTTGGTTCTCCACACCGGTCAGACCATGGAGGAAGCCAGCGGTCACCATCTTGGAGAGCTGACGTCACCATCCTTGTTTTCGACTGATTGCAGCTCTTTCAGCTATAGAACAGGTAATTTCAGGCTGACAGTTGTCTGCATCTCGCAGACAAATTGCTCAGACTTAGTGCTAAATAACCCGCGGAAACTGCTTCTTGGAGCCTGCTCCTATCAGAACACGCACCGAGCCCGGAGTGTCGGAGTTCCGGCTCCCGGAGCTGCTCTGGCCCAGGGCTATAGAACCCGCTGAAACTGCTTCTTGGAGCCTGCTCCTGTCGGAGCATGCACCAAGTCCGGAGAGGCCGAATTCTGGCTCCCGGAACTGTTTTGGCCCGGTGATAAAGAGACCGCGGAAACTGTTTCTCGGTCCGGGTCCTGCTGAATACTGTGGAGGCCAGAGGGGCTGAACAGAGCCGCCGCCCGGGCCCGTAACAGGTCCAGCGACCTGCCGGCGTGGTAGTCAAGAAAACCCGGAGGCAGCACTGGCACAGGTCCAGCGACCTGCGCGGCGCGGGTCTCCCAGCTACCGCTCCCACCAGTGCTGACAACTGAGATCTCTTGCACCGACTCGCCTCGGCGTGGGACTCACGGCTACCGCTCCCACCAGTGCTGACAACTGAGGTCTCTTGCACCAGATATGGGGGCGTGGCTACCAGAAGGTAAGCAAATTGGCTGGGGTTTCTCAGCCCCAAGCTCTACAAACTTAGGGCCTGAGGGAGGCCAACAAGAAGAGTGTGCCCAGGCACTAATGAAACAGCTGCTCCACGCGTGTGCAAGGTAGGCGGAACTGTGAACACCGACAAAACAGGCCCAGTGAACCGCCAGACACATCCCTCCGGTTGGGGGAGGGGCAGAGCCACCGGGCGCCTGCAAGGTAGGCGGACCCGCGACCCACCAGCAGAAAATGCACAGCAATCCACAAAGCGGCATAGCCACGCCCCGAGCCTACAAGGTAGGCAGACCTGTGACCTACCGGCAGGTCATGCCCAAAAACCTGCGGAGGGGCACAGCTGCCCCACGTGCCTGCTAGGTAGGCTGAACCGTGACCACCAACAGAACAGGCCCAGCGGCCGGCCAGACACATCGCCCCGCCCAGGTTGGGGGAGGGGCAGAGCCGCCGGGCGCCTGCAAGTTAGGCATACCTGCGAATCACCAGCAGATCAGGCCCAGCAACCGCGGAGCGGCAGAGCCACCCCCGGGCCTGCAAGGTAGGCACACTTGCCACCCACCGGCAGGTCAGGCCCAACAAACTGCGGAGGGGCACAGCTGCCCCACGAGCCTGCTAGGTAGGCAGAATCCTGACCACCGACAGAACAGGCCCAGAGGCCGGCCAGATACATCGCCCCGCCCCGGTTGGGGGAGGGGCAGAGCAGCCGGGCGCCTGCAAGGTAGGCAGACCTGCGACTCACCAGCAGATCAGGCCCAGCAACTGTGGAGCGGCAGAGCCACCCCCGGGCCTGCAAGATAGGCGCACTTGCCACCCACCGGCAGGTCAGGCCCAAGAAACTGCGGAGGGGCACAGCTGCCCCACGAGCCTGCTAGGTAGGCAGAACGCTGACCACCAACAGAACAGGCTCAGAGGCCGGCCAGACACATTGCCCCACCCCGGTTGGGGGAGGGGCAGAGCCGCCGGGAGCCTGCAAGTTAGGCAGACCTGCATCTCACCAGCATATCAGGCCCAGCAACCCGCGGAGTGGCAGAGCCACCCCCGGGCCTGCAAGGTAGGCGCACTTGCCACCCACCGACAGGTCAGGCCCAGCAACTCTCAGAGAGACCCAGCTGCTCCACGCGCGTGCAGGGTAAGCGGAACCGTGACCACCGACAAAAGAGGCCCAGTGGACCGCCAGACACATAGCTCCGGTTGGGGGAGGGGCAGAGGCGCCGGGTGCCTGCAAGGTAGGCGGACCCGCGACCCACCAGCAGAACAGGCACAGCAATCCACAGAGCGGCAGAGCCACCCCCCGAGCCTACAAGGTAGGCAGACCTGCGACCCACCGACAGGTCAGGCCCAAAAAACTGCGGAGGGACACAGCTGCCCCACGTGCCTGCTAGGTAGGCTGAAACATGACCACCAACGGAACAGGCCCAGCGGCCGGCCAGACACATCGCCCCGCCCCAGTTGGGGGAGAGGCAGAGCCGCCGGGCGCCTGCAAGTTAGGCAGACCTGCAACTCACCAGCAGATCAGGCCCAGTGACCCGCGGAGCGACAGAGCCACCCCTGCGCCTGCAAGGTAGGCAGACTTGCCATCCACCGGCAGGTCAGGCTCAGCAACTCTCAGAGGGACACAGCTGCTCCACGCACGTGCAATGTAGGCGGAACCGTGACCACCGACAAAACAGGCCCAGTGGCCCGCCAGATACATCACCCCGGTTGGGGGAGGGGCAGAGCCGCCACCAGCGCCTTTTAGGTAGACATACCTGCAACCGACAGACAGAACAGGCCTAGTGGCCAGCGGAGGGGCAAAACCGCTGCTCACTCCTGCAAGGTAGGCGGACCTGTGACCACCGAAAGAACAGGCCCATCGAAAGTAGAGGCACAGCGGCCTCCCGGCGTGGTAGGCACATTGCCTCAATTGAAGGAGGGGCAGAACCACCGCCAAAGCCTGCAAGGGAGACGATGCAGCTATACAAAAGCAATATAAATATATAGGGGGAAAAATCAATAACACAACAGTTTCACCAAGCAGAAAGAAACGCGATCAGTATGAAAAGACAAGGAAAAAAAGGACCACAAGCAATGCAGGTCAATTCAACTTTAGAAGAGGTAATATCTGCAGCAGATGGAATGTCAGATAAAGAATTCAGGATATACATGCTTCAGATGATCTGGAGTCTCAAATAAGACATTAGATAGCAAAATCAGACAATGAAAGACCACTTCGACCACTTCGACAATGAATTACATAAACAAATCCAAGAAGCAAAAGATCAATTATTCAGGGAGATAGAGGTTATAAAAAACAAACAAACAGAAATCCTGGAAATTCAGGAAACAATAAACCAACATGAAAACTCAATTGAGAATACTACCAGCAGAGTAGAACACTTAGAAGATAGAACATCAGACAATGAAGACAAAGTATTTCAACTGGAGAAGAACATAGACAGCTCAGCAAAGCTGTTAAGAAACCATGAGCAGAACATTCAAGAAATATGGGATAACATAAAGAGACCAAACTTAAGAGTCATTGGGATACAGGAAGGTATTGAGGTCCAAACCAAAGGAATGAGCAATCTATTCAACGAAATAATACGAGAAAACTTCCCAGACTTGAAGAATGAGACAGAATCCCAAATCCTAGAAGCCTACAGGACGCCGAATGTGCAAAATCATAAGAGATCCACACCTAGACACATTATAATGAAGATGCCCAACATACAGAATAAGGAGAGAATTTTAAAATCTACAAGAGAAAGGAAGCAGATTACATTTAGGGGTAAACCAATCAGGATAACAGCTGATCTTTTAACACAGACTCTGAAAGCTAGAAGATCCTGGAATAACATATTTCATACACTAAAAGAAAATGGGTTACAACCAAGAATTGTGTATCCCGTGAAATTAAGCTTCAGGATGGAAGATGAAATTAAAACCTTTCATGATAAACAAAAGTTAAAAGAATTTGCAGCTAGAAAACCATCTCTTCAAAACATCCTCGGCAAAATATTACAGGAAGAGGAAATGGAAAATGTCAATGAAAACCAACAGCGGGAGGTAGTACAGTGAAGGGGGGGAATAATCAAAGAGGAAAACAAACCATGTTTAGTAACATAAATAAACCAATATGGCTGGAAGAACACCCATATCTCAATAATAACCCTAAATGTTAATGGCTTAAACTCACCAATTAAGAGACACAGGCTAGTAGAATGGATCACAAAACAAGACCCAACAATATGCTGCCTTCAGGAGACGCATTTGATAGGAAAAGACATACTTAGACTGAAGGTGAAAGGTTGGGAAAAATCATATCACTCATATGGACTTCGGAAACAAGCAGGAGTGTCCATATTCATATCAAATAAAATAGATTTCAAGCCAAAGTTAATCAAAAGGGATGAAGATGGACACTACATACTTCTCAAGGGAACCATACACCAACAAGACATAACAATCATAAATATATATGCCCCAAACAATGGTGCAGCTATGTTCATCAAACAAACACTTCTCAAGTTCAAGAGTGTAATAGACCACCATACAATAATCATGGGAGACTTCAACACACCTCTCTCACCACTGGACAGATCTTCCAAACAAAAGTTGAATAAGGAAACTATAGAGCTCAATAACACAATTAATAACCTAGACTTAATTGACATATATAGAATATACCACCCAACATCAAGCAGTTACACTTTTTTCTCAGCAGCACATGGATCCTTCTCAAAAATAGATCATATATTATGTCACAGGGCAACTCTTAGACAATATAAAGGAGTAGAGATAATACTATGCATCTTAACTGATCATAATGGAATGAAATTGAAAATTAACGATAAAAGAAATAAGGAAAAATCATGCATCACTTGGAGAATGAACAATAGGTTACTGAATGATCAATGGGTTATAGAAGACATCAAGGAGGAAATTAAAAAATTCTTAAAGATAAATGAAAACACAGACACAACATATTGGAATCTATGGGACACATTGAAAGCAGTTCTAAGAGGAAAATTTATTGCTTGGAGTTCATTCCTTAAAAAAAGAAAAAACCAACAAATAAATGATCTAATACTTCAACTCAAAATCCTAGAAAAAAAAGAGAAAAACAACAGCAAAAGAAGTAGAAGACAAGAAATAATTAAAATCAGAGCTGAAATTAATGAAATCGAAACGAAAGAAACAATAGAAAAAATTGACAAAACTAAAAGTTGGTTCTTTGAAAAAATAAAAAAAATCGACAGACCCTTAGCCACGCTAACGAAGAGAAGAAGAGAGAGAACTCATATTACCAGCATACGGGATGAAAAAGGCAATATCACAACAGACACTTCAGAAATACAGAAGATTATCAGAAATTATTTTGAATCCTTATACTCCAACAAAATAGAAGATAGTGAAGGCATCGATAAATTTCTTAAGTTATATGATTTGCCCAGATTGAGTCAGGAGGATATTGACAACCTTAACAGACCAATATCAATTGAGGAAATAGAAGATACCATCAAAAGACTACCAACTAAGAAAAGCCCAGGACCGGATGGGTATACAGCAGAGTTTTACAAAACCTTTAAAGAGGAACTAATACCAATACTTTTCAAGCTATTTCAGAAAATAGAAAAACAGGGAGAACTTCCAAATTCATTCTATGAGGCCAACATCACCCTGATTCCTAAATCAGACAAAGACACTTCAAAGAAAGAAAACTACAGACCAATATCTCTAATGAACCTAGATGCAAAAATCCTCAATAAACTTCTGGCGAACCGGATACAAAAACATATCAAAAAAATTGTGCAACATGATCTGGTAGGATTTATCCCTGGGATGCAAGGTTGGTTCAATATACGGAAATCAATAAATGTTATTCACCACATCAATAGGCTTAAAAATAAGAACCATATGATCATCTCAATAGATGTGGAAAAAGCATTCGACAAAGTAGAGCATCCCTTTATATTCAAAACTCTAGAAAAACTAGGGATAACAGGAACATACCTCAATATTGTAAAAGCAATCTATGCTAAGCCTCAGGCTATCATCATTCTGAATGGAGAAAAACTGAAGGCATTCCCTCTAAAATCTGGAACAAGACAGGGATGCCCTCTCTCACCACTTCTGTTCAACATAGTTCTCGAATCACTGGCCAGAGCAATTAGACAGACGAAAAAAAATAAAGGCATAAAAATAGAAAAGAAGAACTCAAATTATCACTATTTGCAGATGACATGATTCGATACCTAGCAGACCCAAAATGGTCTACAAAGAAACTATTAGAGCTAATAAATGAATTCAGCAAAGTGGCAGGCTATAAAATCAACACGCATAAATCAAAGGCATTCCTGTATATCAGCGACAAATCCTCTGAAATGGAAATGAGGACAATCACCCCATACACAATATCCTCAATAAAAGTAAAATACTTGGGAATCAACCTAACAAAAGAGGTGAAAGACTTATACAATGAAAACTACAGAACCCTAAAGAAAGAAATAGAAGAAGATCTTAGAAGATGGAAAAATATACCCTGTTCATGGATAGGTAGAAGTAACAACATCAAAATGGCGATAATACCAAAAGTTCTCTATAGGTTTAATCCAATGCCAATCAAAATCCCAACGGCATTTCTTGTAGAAATAGAGAAAGCAATCATGAAATTCATATGGAAAAATAAAAGACCCAGAATAGCAAAAACAATGCTAAGCAGGAAGTGTGAATCAGGCGGGATAGCTATACCAGACTTCAAACTATACTACAGAGCAATAGTAACAAAAACACCATGGTACTGGTAACAAAACCGGCGGGTGGACCAATGGTACAGAATAGAGGACACAGAAGCCAATCCACAAAACTACAACTATCTTATATTCGATAAAGGGGCTAAAAGCATGCAATGGAAGAAGGATAGCATCTTCAACAAATGGTGTTGGGAAAACTGGAAATCCATTTGCAACAAAATGAAACTGAATCCCTTTCTCTCGCCATGCACAAAATTAACTCAAAGTGGATCAAGGAACTTGATATCAAATCAGAGACATGGCATTTGATAGAAGAAAAAGTTGGCTATGATCTACATACTGTGGGGTCGGGCTCCAAATTCCTCAATAGGACACCCATAGCACAACAGTTAATAACTAGAATCAACAAATGGGACTTACTCAAACTAAAAAGTTTTTTCTCAGCAAAAGAAACAATAAGAGAGGTAAATAGGGAGCCTACGTCCTGGGAACAAATCTTTACTCCTCACACTTCAGACAGAGCCATAATATCCAGAATATACAAAGAACTAAAAAAATTAGACAATGAGATAACGAATAACCCAATCAACAAATGGGCCTAGGACCTGAACAGAAATTTCTCAGAGGAGGACATACAATCAATCAACAAGTATATGAAAAAATGCTCACCATCTCTAGCAGTCAGAGAAATGCAAATCAAAACCACCCTAAGATACCATCTCACTCCAGTAAGATTGGCAGCCATTAGGAAGTCAAACAGCATCAAGTGCTGGCGAGGATGTGGGGAAAAGGGTACTCTTGTACATTGCTGGTGGGACTGCAAATTGGTGCGGCCAATTTGGAAAGCAGTATGGAGATTTCTTTGAAAGCTCGGAATGGAACCACCATTTGATCCAGCTATTCCCCTACTCGGTCTATTCCCTAAAGACCTAAAAAGAGCACACTATAGGGACACTGCTACATCCATGTTCATAGCAGCACAATTCACAATAGCAAGACTGTGGAACCAACCTAGATGCCCTTCAATAGACGAATGGATAAAAAAAATGTGGCATTTATACACAATGGAGTATTACTCTGCATTAAGAAATGACAAAATCATAGAATTTGGAGGGAAATGGATGGCATTAGAGCAGATTATGCTAAGTGAAGCTAGCCAATCCCTTAAAAACAAATGCCAAATGTCTTCTTTGATATAAGGAGAGTAACTAAGAACAGAGTAGGGACGAAGAGCATGAGAAGAAGATTAACATTAAAGAGGGATGAGAGGTGGGAGGGAAAGGGAGAGAGAAGGGAAATTTCATGTAAATGGAAGGAGACCCTTAGGGGTATACAAAATTACATACAAGAGGATGTGAGGGGAAAGGAGGAAAATATAAGGGGGAGAAATGAACTACAGTAGAGGGGGTAGAGAGAGAAGAGGGGAGGGGAGGGGGGAGGGGGGATAGTAGAGGATAGAAAAGGCAGCAGAATACAACAGACACCAGAATGGCAATATGTAAATCAATGGTTCTGCAACTGATGTGATTCTGCAATCTGTATATGGGGTAAAAATGGGAGCTCATATCCCACTTGAATCAAAGTGTGAAATATGATATATCAAGAACTATGTAATGTTTTGAACAACCTACAATAAAAATTAATTAAAAAAATATATGATTTCTTATATATTTTCAGATATCAATTCAATACATTATTTAAAGGGGAACCAGTTATATTATTTATTAACTGTATGATCTATTCATGCATTATCTCTATATTCATAGACACAGGGTACACCTATTTTTACCCTCAATGCTAATTTATACGTTTTCAAAATATTCCTCAAAAAATGGTGGAAGAAATACTCATGTCACCTGATCTATATATACATTTTATCACAGTAATATTCTGTACAAAAAAATCAAAGGTCACCCTTAAGTTTGTACCAAAGCCTAAATGGAAAGTGAGCATGGATTACTAAAACCTTCCATGTCCAGGTGGCCTAATGCTCTCAAATGTCAATCTTATTGGTGACTACATTTTTGTTTCTTCCTAAGATTATATATTCAACCTCAAGCCTGTTGAAAATGTCTAATCCTATCACTCACTTTATACTTTGCCTGATTTAGTAATGTCTCTATTTATATCTATTTTCCTACATATTTACCCCTGTTCATCATTGTGACTGACTCTTCACTTGTGCTGACATTTACATTCACTGTCTACCTGAAACCCTATTGCTTAAGAACTTTTGGTCTAAATCCTATTCTCACTGTTCTTTGTAAACCTACTGACTATCTTCCTAATCCTACCGACTATCCCTTTTTGAGTGGATGTTCTCTTCGACATTCAATCATCCAAGGTACAAGCTCCTATGCCATTGTATATAGATTTATCTGAGGGTCTCCTTTCATTTCCAAGCAATTTCCCTTAAATAATTCAAAGCTAAGTGTACCAATTAAGGGCCCAATGCCCTTCTGGACTTCATATCTTCCATAGATTTATGTTTTTATACTTATATTTCACCTATATATTCTTGTAAATATCATAGTTTCCCAATACCATTATTCGTCATGCAGAAGGATTCCTAACCCCAAATTGAACATGTTACTAACCCAAAACCATACATTGTTCTCTCAATCGAACTTTACAGAACAGCAGGGACAGGGTTGCTCTTAAAATACAGGAATGTAGGGCATGTTCCAGCTGTTGAGAACATCAAAGGTTCATGCAGAAATGATCCCTTGAGAAGATGTAGGCAGCTACGAAAGACCTGAGAGAGAAAAGTCATCTTCTATGGCAAACAACCTTGTCAGCATGAAGGGATGTGTATGAATCAGCCTCTCTCTTCTTAATGTAGAGAAGATGGACCAAAACAGTGCTAGGTGGAGAGCTGTTCCCGGGTGCCCATGGTTTATATACCATTCTAACTTGTGAAAGTGTCACAGGAAGTAGGGGCAGCCTCCATCTCATGGGACTCTTGAAAGCAACTGTTAGGACAAAGTGGTTGTCAAGGCAATGACCTCATTCAGTTCCTGAAGAAGTGATCTACCTCACTTCCTTGGTGATGGAACTCTCTTAACTTGGGATCCAGGAAGCCAGGCACCCGGAGCCAGTCCAGTCCCAGACCCAGTAGGCTCACTTGTTTGAATTTACCAAGGAGAGTGTCAGTCTTTCTTGGTACCTACAGATGTGAGGATGGCCAAATACCAGGAGAGCTCTGCATAGGGGCCTTTCCTGAGAAAGTAGGTAGTGGTTCACCGCAGGCTCCTGACAACTTCACAGAGTTGGCCAAGGAGACCAGATCTGAGATAGGACAGGCCATTTTGGGGGAACATAGTATGGCCCACCACTCAGAGAAAACTCCAGATAGTCACAGAGTTACATGGGGGAAGGAGGTGTCTTTGTGGGTGTGGGTGTGATTTTGTGGTTTTGTCTCATGATCTGAGAATAGGTAGGAAAGACGGTTTGTTTGATTTGGAGTGGTCTTCTTCTAGTAAGTCGTTGGACAAGGCAAGTGTTTCTATGTCTGTGTATCCCACTGTGTCCGTGGTTGTAGACATTAGAAAACAGAATGCAACAATTGATATGTCCTGTATAGTAGAAAGATTCCCGGCATTCATCCTGCCCAATTTATGAATGGACTGCAGCTTGCCTTATCCATGGGCAACACCTGCTACCTTCCTAAGTTCCTGTTTCTTCCAGAATTCTCACCACTCTCCAGAATATTCTCATGGTTTTGTGTCCAAAATATGTACCACCTCCAAGCTCTGTGACATTGCCATGTCCTGGATAGCTGAAGGGAATGGCGAGCATCTCAGAAAACACAGATATCAGTGTGACCAAGAAAGTCTCAGTTGAGAAACCATGCTTTCGGCCTTTTGCTTATCAATTGTTCTGTTTCCCTGAATGTCAGGAAGGTCTTTGCCTCAGGCCACCCCTTTGTGAAGCCTGAAGAAAACAGTTTTCAAATGAAAATGAATGGGCACCACCTGTGGCTCTTTGCTTAATTGCTTTGGAAAGGGATGTGTCTAAATCAGCCTCTTGGCCCTGTGTGAGGTTGTGGCTTAGATTCTCAGCACCTGATGGATATAAAGAGAGATCCCATGTGTGCATCCAAAACCAAAATGGCCAAAAGAGCAATTATTGTGAATGAAGTCTCTCGCATTCATTTGTAAGGTTCCTGACCACCATCAAGTGAGAATACGGATCCTTTGGGTCAAATGAGTTATGCACAGCCCTGCAGAGGCTAGCCCATAGGTTTTTGGGTTTTCTCATGGCTCCAAATCATATAAAGAATCTATACCTGACAGTCAGTAGGCCTCAAATTGGAGATGCAGAGCAGTATTAACAGCTAGCCTATCTGATCACTCCTGGTTCACCGGATGGGTGTCCAGGCCACCTTGACTTTAGGCAAATGAGGGGCAAGGGAGCTTATTTTTGACACTGTCTTGGGCTGCACCCCTCATGAAAAGCTCCAGCCAGAGGTTATGATAAGTGTCTATATGGAAGAAGATGAGGGCCATGTGGGAGTGTTTGGTTTTAATTGTGGTCATTTGTTTGGCGGTTGGAAGAGATAACTGGATCCACCTGGGCTTGAACTCTGGCATGATTCCTCTTAGAGACTGAGTTCTGGAATTTACCTCAAAGAAGTATTGCCATGAAATGTGTTGGGATTTTAGGAGGCCACGCATGAGAAGCCTCCCTTGAAAACTGAGATCGAGTGCCAGGGTGACTTTCCACAGTGCAGTGAGAATCTCAGCCAGGATATCACATGATTTTATTCTGAAAGACTTGGCAGCCATAGTTGAGAATCTAAACACATATGGAACTCATATTGTAGACCTCAATGATCCTGGCTTCATGTGACCTTTTGGCCACTCTTTGGGAAGCCTTGCCTGTGAGATTTCTCCAGAGTTTTAATTTAAATGAGCTTCCTCACCACATAATGGTTCCTGCATTAATTGAAACGTACAGTGACTCCAACTTCATCCTTCAAAAATGGCTAAATAAATACCATCAAATTTCTGAAATTCCCATGACCAGGTGGCACTGGAGAACCTTTGGATATCCTGTTGCTGATCATGAGTGAAATAATTCCCCACGCAATGACACTTCACCGGGAGAATTCCAATTTTATTGCTCAAAGCTGTGTGCTTATATAGAACT
The DNA here is from genome assembly GCF_048772815.1 of Callospermophilus lateralis. Taxonomy (NCBI): domain Eukaryota; kingdom Metazoa; phylum Chordata; class Mammalia; order Rodentia; family Sciuridae; genus Callospermophilus; species Callospermophilus lateralis. The sequence goes on along the minus strand of NW_027513260.1, from coordinate 166,166 downwards.
AAGGGGGAGATGGTAGGGCTTAGATAAATGGCAGCAACCCGTTTATTGGCAAGTTCTTTCAGATATCAGCTCCAGAGCCCAGGAATTAGTTCTCATTGGGGCTAAGGTTCCCCACAAGTGAGATTTGAAATTGGCGGTGACGTGAGAGTTCACAAGGGTGGGAACTTTTTGCGCCACTGCAGAAATGAAGAAGGTAGGAAGAAGAAGTCCTTAGGCACCATGTTGAGGTTTTTCTCTGTGGTATGGCTGCCATTTATTCTTTTCCCAACATTCCACCCTTTTTGTTTTCTTAGGAAGTGGGGCGTCATTTGTCAGATCCGGCTGCTTCCTGCTGTGTGAGGGTGGTGTGGGGCCTAGAAAGAGAAGTGGAGGAATCCTCATGGAGCAGGTTTGGGATTATCATGGCAGCCAGAAATAAAACCCAGTGGCTATAGACAGCTACTTTCGTAGGGGTGAAGTCAATGAATGTTCCCTGAAGCCAAAGTTGTCGATGGCATGGAACTAGTCCTGGATGGAAGAGATTGTTGGTATCAGCCACTGGTCCTGTAACAGAGACTCTAGGAAATACTGGAAGCGTTGCCTGGACATGGCGTCACCAGCACCTGAAGAAGATCAGAGCAAATAAAAACAGAATGAAGATAAAAATTAAAGGAAATGTCATTTTTTGGCAGAAGTTCCATGTTGGGGGACTGACATAGAAGAGGCCAAGGGCCATGAGAAATCTTAGAAGGTGGTAAAGACTCATGAATCCAGGATGGCAGATTAAGAGGTTCTCAGAGCTCGTTGTCTCCCGCTGTCTGATACCCATTGCATTCCATCATGCCTGGTAGTGAGCTTCATCACTGAGTTACTGTTCTCTTGGAGATGTTGGGGGTTCATCGGTCATCAGAGGCTGGTAGTGAATAAGCAAAAGCTGGTTGAAAGTTTGATTAGGAATTTTTTGCAGTTGGGTTTGAAGGCACTTCATTTTGCAGGGCAAGAGAGCACAAAAAGGAGCATCCCAATAAGGGGCCCCAAGATATGTAGTAAGTACATGGCAAGATAGGATTGGAAGAACCCTATGATGGGATTGGAGGAGGTATGTTTGAGAAATTCGGTCGATAATTCCTGCAATTTAACAACATTTTTTTTTTATTAGCCCAGATTCATTAACATAATAGCAAAATTCCTCTCTGAGGAATAGGCATGTAACCCCTTTTTCTGCAGTGAGAAGATCAATTGCCCTTTGGTTCTGTAAAGCCACTTGTGCCAATGATGTAACCTGCCGCTGCAAGGAACCCAGAGACTCAGCCATGGTATTGAGTGTTTCCTGCAGTTTTTGTTGAAGGTCATTGGATGCCCATAGAGCATGACCTATAGCTCCACCAGAGAGTCCGAGACTCGTCACTGAGGTTGTTAAAATGAGGCCTACCAGAACCGGCAGAAAGACTACCTTACGGGTGCGGGAAGGTAGGGCCAACTGTCGGAATTCGGTGGGAGTATAAAAAGATAGCTGAGGAACTACAGTAACCAAGAAACAGGTGCCAGAGACATTGATCGTTGAGGTACTTAAAGACCCATTACACCAGAGGAAATGTTCAGGTTGCCTAAACACAGGGCTCTATGGGGTGTTGTAGCTCAAGGAACAAACGGGTAAAGGATTCATTATTGGCAGGTGGAAACAGATGAAAGGAAATAAAGTATTGGTGGAATAACTTTCCCACAGTGGGTTACGTGTCACATGTAGGGTTTGTCCTTTTTAGAGAAATTGTAGGGTTTTGCTGGAATATTTTCTGCCGCTAATGGGACTGCTGCTAGAAGTGGACGACTAAGTGAAGCACAGAGAAAGCACTGAGAAGTAGGCAAAGAAAGACGGGTGGAGTTTAATAATCAAAACGTTTGGTGTAGCAAATTGAGCCATGTGGGAGAGGGACCTGAGGGGGTTGAAGGCTCTGAATCCTCTTTGGATGAGCTATGGATACGATCTCGAAGTTTTGATTCTGAGTCCTTAATGTGTTCGACTACCTGGATGGTTGCCTTAGGTGGCGTAATCAGGGTGCGGCCAATAGTCATCCACCCTGTGGGTCTGACTGAGGTTGTCTGAGCATAGACAGCAAACTCAACATAGCCCCAACGTTTGGCCTTGGGGTCAGGTTTATCTAAAGTATATCATCCATTGTTATTGGATGAAGAGCCTTTATGCCACTTTATGTAACTAGAAGTCCACCCTTCAGGGTAACCGAGTGAGTGGTAAGAATAGCTACCACGTTCATCATGGAACCTGCATGTCCAATAGGGGCACCCATTATATATCTCAGGCCACCAATGACAATAATCTTTTGTTTGATCAAAAAGGAAGCAAATGAAAGGCCAGTTCCAGCTACCAGGGACGAAGGTCCTTGAAGGTGACAATTTTAGGGAAATAGAGGTGCAGTTGTGGATGAAGCAAGTAGTTGCATCCACTCCGCGGACCGTCTGCATGCCATGTTCTGAGTATCGTTCCCGAAGAGTGAATAAATGCATGGTAGGTGAGGAGGGTAAAGACCAGTCCTGACAGAGCACAGAAAATAAGCAGAGCACAAAAAACAAGCAGTTAGAGAAGACTAGGGTGTTGGGAGAGCTCATTGTGCCTTCTTTAAGAGGAATTGGGCTGCAAGGAAAACCGTGTGAGCCGCAACTTAAATGGGTGAGATGGGTGTGGAGAGCAGGAGTAAAGGGGAGGTTCAGGAGGTGATTCTTGGAGTTCCTCTGGGGTGGCCCTGTCGTCAGCATGTGGGTCCTCCTGGTGATGTGGCTTCAACCTAGACATGTGATTCCAGGGAGTGAGACGGTTGTCTGGTAAGGAGAGTTTGGCGGCGGTGGGGGTACAGAGAATGACAGGATGGGGCCTTCCCATTTTGGGGCAAGAGTCCCTTTCTCCTCTGGGGTATTATAATTGACTAGACTAACAGGTGTTAAGGGAGGAGTGTTTGGAGAGGAGACTGGGTCCGGAAGAAGCCAGTCCTGATATTTCCAGAGTTCCGAGCGGAGATGAAGCAAGAGAGGCAAAGACAAATCTCGGGTGAGAGGTCCTTGTGAAATGACCAACGCAGGGGTTATAAGATGTCTTTCATACATTATCTCAAAAGGAGACAGTAAAGATGGTTTCTTAGGGAGAGCTCTGATTCGAAGCAAAGCCAAGGGAAGGAGTTTGACCCAGTCTATGTTTAATTCCATTGTCAATTTGGTAAGGACTTCCTTTAGAGTACGATTTACCCTTTCCACATTCCCTGAAGCCTGGGGGAAATATGGACAGTTGAAATGCCACTTGAAGGAGAGGGCTTGAGAGACCTTTTGTGTGATCCTAGAAGTAAACTCAGGGCCATTGTCATATTGTAGGGAAGTGGGCATACCAAACCTGGGGATGATGTCTGTCAGTAAGATTGAAGCTAAAGTGGAAGCCTTTTTATTGGAAGTGGGAAATGCCTCAACCAAACCAGAGAAAGTGTCCACAAAGACATGGAGGTATTTAGTGTGCCATACTGTGGGCATGTTGGTGAAGTCTACCTGCCAGTCAGCAGAGGGAATGTGTCCCCGGGCTTGTTGGGAAGGGAAACGTTTGGGCCTTAAAGGAGTATGAGGGTTGGTCCGCTGACAGATCTGACAATTAGAGGCTATATTCTGTAGCATGGCTTGTCAGAGGGAGTGAGGAAGAAGAAACTCTGTAAAAAGAGGGTCAAAGACTGAGAATTGGAAAGGAATAGAGTATGAAGGAACTTGAAAAGATGCTTGTTCTTACTGAAAGAAGTAGGGGCTTCAGATGAGCTGTCTAAAGTGGCCATTATATGTCCACCATGGGGGCCATGATTGGAAGTGGTAGCAGCCATTCGTGCCACCTGGTCAGCTTTGGCATTGCCCTCAGTGATAAGAGAGCCGTCCTTCTGATGGGACCTACAATGGACATCTCCCAACTGGGTGGGTAAGTGGGAGGCCTCTATCAGATTGGTTATAAGAGCTGAATTAGTGATCGCATTACCTTTGGTGGTAAGTAGGCCTCGCTTCTTTCAAATTGCAGCATGGGATAATAAGATATGGAAGACATATTTTGAATCATTTTAGAGGGTGAGGGATTTGCCTTGTGCTAGAAGGTAGGCACGAGTGGATGCTATAAAATCAGCCTGCTGGTCTGTAGTTCCTGAAGGCAAAACTTTGGCCTCTATAATCTCAGTGGCTGAAAATACAGCGTATCCAGAGTAATGAGTTCCATTCTGCCTAAAGGAACTGCTGTCAGTAAACCAGATAAGGTCAGGCTTGGTGAGTGGTCTCTCATAAATGGAAGAATGACAGGGGAGGAAATCATCTAAGTTTTCCAAGCAATTTTGAGTTGGTGTGTGAGACATGGGAGTTATTGGGAGCAGTGAGGCAGGGTTCAGTGCAGAGCAGGGGAGGAAAATAATATTAGGGTTTTCCAGAAAGGAAGTGAGGAGCGACAGAACTCTGGATGTAGGGAGGGTTTGAAGACCCTTTTAAGGTAAAAGATCTTTCAAGTGATGTGGGGAGTAGATAGTTCAAGGGGCCCCAAAAGTCAGATTAGAGGCTTCTTTGTGTAAAATTTGTCCAGTAGCCAGAGCTCTTAAGCAAGGGGCCCACCCACGGATGGAAAATAAGAAACCATGTCCTCCAGGTCACATAGATGCAGACCCAGGTTGATGATTTCACTAGAAAGGAAGCTAAAGCACGTGACAGCAACATATATTTCAAGTGCCCAACCTCACAGGCAGTATCTCAAGAAGTCTCTAGGACAACAGACCTCCATGTTTTTGAAGTGTTTACCCTGTCCCTTACTTTTGGAAACTCCTCTAACACTTCCAAGGTTGTGAACTTCTGATCGCATTCCATTCCAGATATGTATTCATGGATTTTCTAACTCTTCTCCTCTAATTGTGTCTTACATGGGGTGAAGGTGTTGTCAAGGTATTGTTCTGGATGAGAGTGGGAAGATTTTTGTGTAGCACATATTTACATACACATTGGATTCATTTTCCAATTTTCCATTCAAAATACTGAATCCCTGTCAGTAACCCATACCCTAATAGACTCTGACTACTAATCCTAATATGATGGAGACAAATAACCCAAACATAATATTAATACAAGCAGTTCAGAGGAGGCATGGTGTATAGTTGGTCTTGCCTTTTGCATAATATAGTGTAGGAGTTATAAATCTTGTCAATTGTTTGTTGAAATAGTACTCCATGTGTTTTTAAAGTTCACACATATGTGAATTTCTGTCTCCTTTTTTCTGTAGCCAATTCAGCACATGTATTTTTATATGCACATATAAAATCATACCTGGTATCACACGTACATTTTTGTGAGGTGGCTAACTTGGCAGAAACAAAGTATGAGAAGAGATCACCCCTCCTAAACGCTTTTGGAACTGAAAATTCAAACTATGAGTGAGATTTTTAGTTGAACAACATTATACATAAATCCATGTTCAGTAAAATTAATATTTTTGGATCGGTGGATGATATATATTTCACGATGAATTTTGATTGGCATATATATTGCTACTTTCTAATGTTTCTCTGTGAGATATATATATATATATATTCTCTAGATTTTTCCAAATATAAAATATATGTGTCCTATTATACACTCCCTAAATAATTCACTCATGCTCATGTATGTGGTTTTATAATCAAATTTTCATACGATTATTTTCAGAAATATTCATCCACCTGAAATACATATTTGTTTTCTAGTACTGAAAACTCACTTCACTGAATGGTGCAAACAAATCCTTATATTTCTACTGTAACTGACCCAATTTAACATCAATGCAAGTAGATTCCAAAGGGGCATGATGTGTATTTTGACGTTCATTTTTATTTAACACTGGTACATTACTATTTCTTCAGTTTTTGTACATCATAGTATATACATTTCATCCACAAGTTCACAAATTTAAAGACATTTGAAACACATTCAATCACTTCCTGCTTCAGTACACATGTATTCCTCCTTGCTTTTGACTGGTTATTTATTGAGACTTCTTTCCAAACACATTATTTTCGATTTCCATAATCAATTTTGAAGCAAAACTCACACACACTTTATGATAAACCACAACCCTAATATTACCATTAGATGTATAACTGGTTGGAATGAATGTATGTATGTCAATATGACATTTCCTGTGTATTTTCAGATATCAATTTATTCCAATTTCTAAAGTTGGAATCTGTTATATTATATATTCACACATGGTACACCTATTTGTGCCCCCAATACTAATTTATATCTCTTCTAAATATTGCTCCCAGAAATGGTGCAAGAAAGACTCATGTCACCTGATCTACATATACATTTTATCACAGTAATATTCTGGCCACAAAATGCAAAGTCACACTTACAATTGTACCAAAGCCTAAATGGAATGTGAGTATGGATTTTGAAAATCACCCATGTCCATGTTGCCTAATGCTCTCAAATGTCAATCCTATTGGTGACTACATATTTGTTTCTTCCTAAGATTATCTATTCAACCTCAAGCCTGTTGAAAATGTCTAATCCTATCAATCACTTCATCATTTGCCTGATTTCCTAATGTCTCTAATGATATCTGCTTTCCTACATATTTTCCCCAGTTCATCATTGTGACTGACTCTTCAAATGTGCTGACATTTACATTTTCTGTCTACCTGAAACCCTATTGCTAAGGAAGTTTTTGTCCAAATCCTATACTGACTCTTTTTTCTAATCCTATCAAGTATCTTCCTAATCCTACCAACTATCCTTTTTTGACTGGATGTTCTCTTCAACATTCAATTATCCAAAGTACAAGGTCCTATGCCATTATGTATAGATTTATCTGAGACACATGTGCACAACATAATTCAGAGTAAAGTATCCCAATCAAGGATCCAATGCCCTTTTGGGCTTCAAATCTTACCTAGATTTGTGTTTTCATACATATATTTCACCTCTATATATCCTTATAAATATTGCAGGTTCCCAATACCATTATTCATGCAGCAGAATGATTCCTAACCCAAATCAATCATGTTATTAATCCTAACCATACTTTGTTTCCTCAACCTAACTTTACAGAAAAGCAAGGACAAAGTTGTTCTTATATAGAAATGTAAGAGATCTTCCACCTGCTGAGAACCTCAAAGGTCCATGCAGAAGTGAACCCTGGGGAAGATATAGAAAGCTATGAAGGACCTGAGAGAGCGAAAGTCATCTTTCATGACAAAAAAAAAAAAAAAAAAAAAACAGGTCAAGATGAAGGGGTGTTTCTGAAGCAGTCTCTCTCTTCTTAATGTAGAGAAGATGGACCAAACCAGGCTTGTGTGGAGAGCTGTTTACGGGTGCCTATGTTTGATATACCATTCTTACTTGTGAAAGTGTCACAGGAAGTAGGGGCAGCCTCCATCTATTGGGACACTTGGAAGCAACTGTTAGGACAAAGATGTTGCCAAGGCAGTGACCTCATTCAGTTCCTGAAGGAAGTGACCTATATAACTTTCTTGGTGATGGAACTCTCTGAACTTGGGATCCAGGAAGCCAGGTACCCAGAGTCATTCCCAGTCCCAGTCCCAGTGGCCACACATGTTTGGATTTACCAAGGACAGAATCGGTCTTTCTGTGTAACTACTGATGTGAGGATAGCCAAATTCCAGGAGAGCTCTGAAGAGGGGCCTTTCCTGAGAAAGCAGGTAGTGTCTCACTACTGGCACCTGACAACTTCACAGTGTTGGCCAAGGAGACCAGATGTGACATAGGACAGCCCATTTCGGGGAAACGTAGTATGTCCCATCAGTCAGAGGACACTCCGGATAGTCACAGACCTACTTGGGGAAGGAGTTGACTTTGTGGGTGTGCGTGTGAGTTTGTGGTTTTGTCTCATGATCTTAGAATATATAGGAAAGTCGGTTTGTTTGATTTGGAGTGGACTGTTTCTAGTAAGTCTTTTGACAATGCGAGTGTTTCTATGTCTGTTTATCCCACTGTGTCCGTGGTTGTAGACATTAGAAAAGAGAATGCATCAATGGATGTGTCCTGTCTAGTAGAAAACTTCACAGCATTCATCCTGCCCAATTTTATGAAAGGACTGTGGCTTGCCTAATGGATGGGCAACAACTACTATCTTCCTAAGTTCCTGTATGTCTTCTTGAATTCTGGCCACTCTCCAGAATAGGTTCAGGGTTTTGTGTCCACGATATGTACCACCTCCAAGCTCTGTGACATGGCCATGTACTGGATAGCTGAAGGGAATGGGATCATCTCAGAAAACTCAGATATCATTCCAGAAACCCTGCAATGGGCCATTTGCTTATCTATTGTTCTGTTGCCCTGAATGTCAGAAAGGTCTTTGCCTCAGGCCACTCCTTTGTGAAGCCTGAAGGAAACGGTTTTCAAGGGGAATTAATGGGCATCATCTGTTGCTCTTTGCTTAATTGCTTTGGAAAGGAATGTGTCTGCATCAGACTCTTGGCCATGTGTGAGGCTGTTGCATAGATTCTCAGCACCTGATGGATCTAAAGAAAGTTCCCACGTGTGCTTCCAAAACCAAAATGGCCAAAAAAGCAGTCATTGTGGACGAAGTCTCTCGCCTTCCTCTGTAACGTTCCTAACCTCCATCAAGTGAAAATAGGCATCCTTTGTGTCAAATGAGTTCTCAAAACACTGCAGATGATAGCCCATATGTGCTTGGGTTTTCTCATGATTCCAATTCACATAAAGAGTCTATACCCGAGAGTCAGTAGGCCTCAAATTGGAGAAGCAGAGCAGTATTTATGGCAGGCTTATTTGATCACTCCTGGTTCTCAGGAAGGGTATCCAGGCAACCCTGACTTTAGGCAAATTATGGGCAAGGGAGTTTATTTTGTACACTGTCTTGGGCTGAGCCCCTCATGGAAACCTCCAGCCACAGGTTATGATGAGTGTCTATATGGAAGAAGATGAGGGCCTTGTGGGAGTGTTTTGGTTTTAATTGTGATCATTTGTGTAGTGCTTGGAAGTGATGACAGGGTCTACCTGGGCTTGAACTCTGGTGTGATTCCCCTTAGAGTCTGAGTTCTGGAACTGATCTCAGAGAAATATTGCCATGAACTGTGTTCAGATTTTAGGAGGCCACACATTGGATTTCCCCTTGGAAACTGAGATCAAAAAAGAAGGGTGACTTTCCACAGAGCCTTGGAATCTCAGCTAAGATATCACATGATTTTATTCTGAAAGATGTGGCAGCCATAGTTGACAGTCAGAACACCCATGGACGTCACATTGAAGACCTTTTGACCACTCTATGGGATGACTTGCCTGTGAGATTTCTCCAGAGATTTCATTGAAATGAGTTTCCTCACCATTTAATGGTTCCTGAATGAACTGAAACCCACAATGCCTCCAACTTCATCCATGAAAAATGGCTAAATAAATACAATAAAATTTTTGAAATTCCCTTAACCAGGTGGCACTGGAGAACCTTTGGATGTCTTTTTCCTGATCATGAGTGTACAAGAGAATGCCATGATTGACGGGGTTTCATGAAAATGGTGTAGAACAAAGATGCCAGTAAGTTGGACCCTGCTGAGTAGTGGGCCTATTGCAGTGGTGGGCAGGTGTGTGATAATACATCTGTGGTGTGGCCAGGAGAATTTTCCATTGCCTTCAAAATGGCTTGTGACTGATATGGTGCAGCCAGCAGACCCTTCTTGTTACATGGAGAGGTTTCTGGGCAAAGTTCAGAGTCAGATTTCTATGGACAAATGGGCAAGCTTTGTGAGATAGAAGCCTGGTTGGTGCATTCTCTGTCACCACAAGTGACAGAACTCCCTCCAATACTGGGTCCCAGTTGAACTCGTTGTATTTCATGAAGCAAATACCAAACTCCCAGTGCAGCAGCAAGAAACACCACGAAAAGTGGAGGATGACCAAATGGCTTCACAGTTCACACGGGGAGACACTGAGCACCAAGTGGCCACAGTTTACCTATAAATACAAAATTCAGCACTGCTGCCTCATGTTCATTAGAATACAAAAAACCATGTCCTCCAGGTCACGTAGATGCAGACCCAGCTTTTATGGTGTCACTAGAAAGGAAGCTAAATCTCCTTACAACAACATATATTTCAAGTGCCCAACCTCAGAGGAAGTTTCTCAAGAAGTCTTTAGGCCGGCAGAGCTCCACGTCTTTGGAGTGTTTACCTGTTAGACCAGGACGCTAGAAAAGACCACTGACTCAAATTAAAATCAAATAAAATTAAGCTTATTATTTCCACCGGCCGTGCTGCCTCTCCCTCCCAAAATGGTGGGAACAAGACAGCATCCCCAGCTTTCCTACAGCCCAGTTTTATAGCCCAGAAAGTTACACAAAAGGGGGGTTACAGATAACAGAACTCTGATAAACATCACATTAAAGGTAGTTTACAATTTTTTTGCTGTCCCTACATCAGAATTCATGAGGACCATTAGAGCCTCAGAGAGGGTTGTTGTCTGGCCAGAGAAGGCAAATATTTATGATGTGTCACTAAAGTTTCAGAGAGGGCTGCTATCTGGTCAGAGAGCTGGGCATGCGTGAGTTCAAGACGTGGGCAGGCATTCCACGCAGGTTCAGAATTTGAAGTAATTTATGGTAAAGCCAAAATTATCTTTTCATGGCTTTGTGGCATGATGGCTCCCAATTTTAATAAAAGATCAGGTTGGGTCTACAATTTCCCCCTTTTCTCTGTGTCCCTTTCAAATCTTTGATAGATTATGGGAAGAACACTGAGGAAATTTTTATCCCTCAGATAAGAGTCTCCAAAATTTTACAACTCACCCAAAACCGATCTCCCTGATTTTACCTGACTTAATTAATTATTTATATTGATAGTCTATTTATCTTTCTCTCCATTGTTGTAAAAAGAGTGGCATCACTAATTTTTTCTTCTTCTCTCCTGAGACAGGGTGACGTGAGTGGGCTCGTCGTGAGGGACATGAGTTGACTATTAGAAGTCAGTTGAGAGACATGAGTTGCCCTTTAGAAGTCAGTTCGGTTTGAAGTCAGATTGGGGAAGAACAGGTTGTAAAGTCATCTGTGAATGGATTCTTCTATGAGTAAAACAAAAACCATGAGTACTGAATAAATGTTGCAGCAGCTGGAACATGTCACTGTATAGAAATTCCCTCACCAGTCTTTAATATCCCCAATTATCAGGACTGTCAACTTAATATTTAACTTTAAGTGTTACAGTTGGCCCTCCCAATAAGACACAGTTTAATAATTTAATGTCATCTGATCTTGTAAAAATCCTTTTACTAGTATGACCTCTGCGTCTAATAGAGAAACCTTTAATTCTGTTACTCAGGGCTGGATAATCGTACTAGCAAACACCAAGCCTACCTGTGTAGGTTAGGAATATCTGTAGGTCTTAAACTGAAAACTTCTGCCTGTGGCAGCTCTTCTTGATAGTCTCTTTTTATAAGTATTAGGCATTCCTGTGTGAGAATCCTTCTTTGTAGCCTCCAGTCTTACTTATTTTGGGAGGATAAGATAAAGTGCATACCTTAAAATTTTATTATTATTATTATTATTATTATTATTATTATTATTATTATTATTATTTAAAATGCCCAGGAGTGGCTGTATTTTGGTCTTAACTGTCTTTGCTAAGTGTTTAAGATGAAGCAGTCAAACTGACTTTTGTTTCTATCTATTGTTAACAGTCAGCTGAGCTTTTGTGGGAATCAATTCTGGGGAAACTTGAGAGGAGATTCTCAGTTCTGCTAGTGCCATTTGCGCTAGGTGGGTCCAGGTCTTGCTTGACCATTTGGCTTCCCTCAGAAGCATCAGGGATGTCTCCTTTCTCTGATGACTCTCCTCTTTGTAACAAATGCACTGATTGGCTTTCTGTTCTCCAGTGGTCTCATTAATCTCCCTGATCAGGAGGTTATGTGGCCCAGAGTTGCAAAGCTCTTTAGAGAAGTCCCCTGTTCCCTGGATTCAGACTGACTCAGAGGGCAAGAGCCAAATATTGGTTTTCTTGGCCCTTTTCATTTAACATTCATTTTAAATCCTAATCTTAAAAATCCAGCAAATAAATTTTAACAGCCTTACATTAAGAGTACTGGGCTTTAATGTCTATAACTTTATAATTACCTTTTTATTAATTGGGATCTGTATTATTCTGTCTGTATTGTAGTTGATGACTTATTATCTTGAATAAACCCATGTTGTGTTCTTATAGCAACGCATTTGTAAAACACTAACAGGGAATCTTTAGATCACTTATAAGAAAATTTCAAACTAAAATTAACAAAAGTAAAAATACTTAGTTCGTGTAATATCTTCCCTGAATTTTTTGGCTGAGTTATACATTATATCCCCTGTTTGAGATCCTAGGAATATTGACAATAAAAAAAAACTTTTTAACATAACTTTAAAGAAATATTATCTGACCTAATCGTTTCATAGTCATTCTCACATGTAGTAAGATGGGACACACAGCCTTATCTCAGGAAAGGCAGGGCTCTTTATAAATCTTAACTATTTTAGTTCTAAAGCTGATCTTTATTTTTAAATATCATTTGACAATGTTTAAATAAATTGTTTGAGGTCACATGAACATTAGCTAACACCATATGATATCACATTTAAAACATGAATTAAAGAAAGGCTGAAAGTTTTTAACCTTTACAAAGATTAGGCTCTAATTAACTTAAAAATACATTTAAATTGTTCCCCAATGTAAAAAGTAACATAAAAATTTACATATCTTATTGATAACAGGTAAATAAATCCACAATATATTTTTTACCACACAACTTCAGAGCACCAGCTTGATATAATACTCTTTAAACGTTTCTACCTTACAGACTTCCATACCTGTAAGATATGAAAACATTAATAGCATAACAATTACATTTATGTTTCTACATTAATCAAGTTTGGCTTTTAAAGAAATGGCAGTACAGTGCTCTAAAATAACAGTTTTTATTTAATCAGTTGTTTAATTTTTATGGTTGCTTGCTCTAGAAAACATAAATCTTAATAAACTCAATGTTATGGGTAAACTTATGTTTTAAGAAATTTTTGTCTCATTAACACATGACTGATTTTTACAATCTTATACAGAGTTTACTAAAAAAAATACAGATCTTAGTAAATCAATCAGATATCTAACAAAAGTACTCATGAATGAGTAATCCCATATCAAATTTACTTTACTTATTTATCAAAAAGTTAGAGAAATGTATTGAACAGTGTAAACCATTTTTATGTTGAAGGAAAGGTACTAGAGCCAAGGCATATTAGACATTTTGTAGATGTTAATATTTTGTTAGATGTTTGAACACCTAGAAAACTTTGTAAGCTTAAATTTAAAGACATTTGTTTTTATCTCTTTATCCAATTTAAATTGAAACATTTAAATCACGTGAATTTAAGATCTTTGGATCCACTTTTTTAAAATTTGTTTTTACGAGCGCTATTTTTTTATGAGCGCTCCTTATATATGTTAATTTGTGTATCATATATATGATATACGGATATATGTATATATAGACATACAACACATAACAATTTGTGCACACATAATAATAGTAAAGGCCTTGTAGCTTTTCGTAGTTGAAATCTTTATTGCAATGTTTCAAAAAGTCCACAGTTGGTCAAAGATAGAACTGATCAGAAAAACATTAACCTAGGTCTGTATGCTCAAAATCATGAGGTCAAAAAACATAAAGTATCTAAGAAAAAAAATAAGAGTCCTAGAAAAAATGACTTGCCAGTAATTAGTAAATAACATACAATTTACCTTTTTTTCCCTTAGACCTCAAATCACTCTCCTACAAAGCTTGCAGGCTTCTTTCATTTGCATTTCAACATAAGTCATGGCTGAGGTCTGGAAGGAGCAGCAAAAAAACTGCTATTCTGAACAGACATCTCAGGACTAAGGCATTTTAACCATAATTTTCAGGTTCAGATGTTGAAAATTATGATACAAGTTTAAGATACAATTCACAAAATTTTATATCTTTACATCTTGTTTTGTCAACAGACACCATACTATGATTTACTATTTATGTCCAAATTAATGCACTGGTACACACAGTGACATTTTCCCAGGCTACCCAATTCAAAATTGGTGAAAAAAAAAAAAAAAGACCGTATGATTGGGAAGTTTCTTGCCAACTTGGAAGTAGAGTTCTTCAGTTATCCATCCTAAGTATTTAAGTTCTCTGGCATGAATTATCTGAAATCATAAACTAAACAATTACCTAAACCCGACTTTTTACTCCAAGATTGTGCAATGCTTCAAAAACCCATTCAGTTACCAGATTGTTAAAATAAAACATCATCATTTAGACACACATTCAGCTAAGATCATTCCCCAAAAACAATTTATAATATCAACACATTATTGCAGATGTCTTAAAGGGCCAGAAACTAAGACACAATACAGACAGAAAGGAGGTCTAGACTATGGCTGTCAGACAGAACCCTTTAAACCAGAGCAGATAAGAGAAAAATCTCCTACAGCAGTGGCACCATAGATGTCCCCACAAGGGGACCAGATGTTTTCACAGAAGGGCAACCTGAAATGTAAAATAAAGTGTCTCCATGGTGACTTTACTGCATTTAGTGTCACCTTTTTCTTTTTCTCTTTTTTTAACAAGACAGAGGTGGCATAATCCTTACAGTGCAGGGAAGGAAGGAGGTAATTCCCTGAATCAACAGGGCTTTGGCAGCTGCTGGGAGTCCCTCAGTTTCCCCTTTTACATACAGGATTAGCTCCTCTGATTCAGTTCCACATCAAGCATGCTCTATCTCCTAACATTTCAGTAGATACCTCTCACAAAGTTCCGGGGCGGAGGGGGGGTACAAGATTTGTAACTTAAAGTTTGGTTCCTGACCTTGAAGCCAATTAATACAAATTTAATAATGAGGACTGGGTTTTGAGAAAAAGGAAAAAGGAGTTTTATTGCTTGGCTAACAAAGGAGAAACACAGGGGACTCTGCCAAAGTTGTGACTCTCTTTATCTGGAGGGACAAGGGGTTTTAAAGGAGTTTCACTTGTTAACCTGGGAGATACTCAGTTCTTAGGTCCCCAGCAGGCATAGCCCTCTGCAATGGGTGTGCTCCAGGCAGCCAGCTAGGGGCTTCTATCATCCTGCTTTACAATGGGGGATAAAGTTCATTGCAGTTCCTTAAAACACAGTCCAAAGGGGTGTCAGGCTTAATCTCTTTATTTCTGATTTTCATGTCCAATATACTTAAGTTTTTACCACCAATATCACACAACAAAACGAACAAAAACAAACAAACAAAAAACCAAAAAATAGAACACAGAACACAAAAAAACAGAAACCCAGCGCCTAAACACAGAAACAGGGCAAGAGTGCAACATCTTGCTAAAGCTCCAGGGTAGGAGCGCATGCGTGCCCGTCGGCACCTCTCTACAGTTCCAGAGGAATTCCCTACAGAACAGAACAGAGGACAGAAAGATTCTCGTTACTGCCCTGGACAGAAGTATATGTGAGCCTCCCCGTGCCACATCTCTGTCATCAGAAGAGATCTCCCTTAACCAGATATCAGATGTTATAAAGGAGCCACTTACCTATGGAGGCGTCCTCCATCAGGTGCTTGCTAATAGTTTTAGTGCAGAGGTTCACTGCAGTGCTCCCTGGACTAAAGGCTCTCTTCCAAATATAAAGAAGATGGACCAAATCAGGCCTGTGTGGAGAGCGGTTCCTTGGTGCCTATGGTTGATATACCATTCTAATTTGTGAAAGTGCTACAGAAAATAGGGTAAGCCTCCTTCTCATGGTACGCTTGAAAGCAACTGTTTGGACAAAGTGGTTGCCAAGGCAGTGACCTCATTCAGTTCCTGAAGGATGTGACCTCACTTCAATCCCTTGGTAATGGAACTCTCTGAACTTGGGATCCAGGAAGCCAGGCACACAGAGTCAGTCTCAGTCCCAGTCCCAGTGTCTCACTTGCTTCGATTTAGCAAGGACAGAGTCAGTCTTTCTTGGTACCTACTGATGTGAGGATGGCCAAATGCCAGGAGTTCTCTGAAGAGGGGCCTTTCCTGAAAAAGTAGGTAGTGGCTCACAGCTGGCTCCTGACCACTTCACAGAGTTGGACAAGGAGACCAGATCTGAGACAGGAAACGCCATATCGGGGGAACATAGTATGGCCCAGCAGTAAGAGGATACTCTGGAGAGTGAGAGACCTACTTGGGGAAGGAGGTGCCTTTGTGGGTGTGGATGTGTGTTTGTGGTTTTGTCTCATGTTCTGAGAATAGGCAGGAAAGTCGGTTTGTTTGGTTTGGAGTGAACTGTTTCTAGTAAGTTGTTTCACAAGGCGAGTGTTTCTATGTCTGTGTATTCCACTGTGTCCGTGCTTGTAGACATTAGAAAAGAGAATGCATCAATGGATGTTTCCTGTCAAGTAGAAAGCTTCCCAGCATTCATCCTGCCCAATTTATGAATGCACTAGGGCTTGCCTTATCGATGGGCAACACCTGCTATTTTCCTAAGTTCCTGTTTTCTTCCTGAAATCTAGCCACTCTCCAGAATAGGTTCATGCATTTGCATCCACGATATGTACCACCTCCAAGCACTGTGACATGGACATGTACTGGATAGCTGAAGAGAATGGCAAGCATCTCAGAAAAGTCAGATATCACTGTGACCCAGAAAGTCTCAGTAGAGAAACCCTGCGAAGGGCCTTTTGATTACCTATTGTTCTGTTGCCCTGAATGTCAGGAAGGTCTTTGCCTCAGGCCACGCTTTTGTGAAGCCTGAAGAAAACAGTTTTCAAACGGAAATGAATGGGCATCACCTGTGGTTCTTTGCTTAAATGCATTGTAAAGGGATGTGTCTGAATCAGCCTCTTGTCTCTGTGTGAGCCTGTGGCTTAGATTATCAGCACCTGATGGATCTAAAGAAAGATCCCATGTGTGGATCCAAAATCAAAATGGCCAAAAAATCAGTCATTGTTGATGAAGTCTCTCGCATTCCTCTGTAAGGTTCCTGACCTCAATCAAGTGAGAAAAGGGATCCATTGGGTCAATTGAGTTCTTCAAAGCCTTGCAGATGCTAGCCCATAGGTTCTTGGGTTTTCTTATGAATCCAATTCAAATAAAGAATCTAAACCCCACCGTCAGTAGGCCTCAAATTGAAGAACAGAGCTGTATTAATGGCAGGCATATTTGATCACTCCTGGTTCACAGGAAGGGTGTCCAGGCCACTCTGACTTTTGGCAAATGAGGGGAAAGGGAGATTATTTGGGACACTGTCTTGTGCTGCGCCTCTCATGGAATCCTCCTGCCAGAAGTTATGATGAGTGTCTATTTGGAAGAAGATGAGTGCCATTTGGGAGTGTTTTGGTTTTAATTGTGGTCATTTGTGTGGTGGTAGGTAGAGATAATTGAGTCCATCTTGTCTTGAACTTTGGTGTGATTCCCCTTAGAGACTGTGTTTTGGAACTGACCTCTGAGAAGGTACAAGGTCCTGTGTCATTGTATATCCATATTTCTGGGACATCTCTACGGAACGTAATTCAAAGCTAAGTATACCAATCAAGGGCCAAATGAACTTCTGGGCTTCAAATCTAACCTAGATTTCTGTTTTCATACTTATATTGAAAGGTTAATAAAATAGGTACTTGTCACTTCCTGTTTTTCTGTATGCTTAATAAAACACTGTTGAAATCTTGAGAACTGTTTGCTCTTCTTGTTCCCAGAATGTGCTGCCCCCAACTGCCAAACTGCAGAATGTACTCCATCAACCATTTGAACGCAAACCGCCCACTCGCCCTTACCCATCAATAAACTTCCCTCCCTGCCCTCTCCAAGGAAAATATATAAGCACTTCTTAAGCTGTTCTCAGGGCTCTCTGCTCTGTTCAAGCGAGCTCTGAGCCCTTGCATGCCGGACTCCCAATAAACCCTTTGCTGTTGCATTAGACAGTCTCTTGGTGGTCTCTTTCATCGATGCTCACCCGACCTTTACTTCTGGTGGCCCCAGCGAGATCCGGCAGCTGCAGATGAAAGACCCCCAACGGGATGCTCTGGGGGTAAATAAGGCCCCTCTTTCTGGTTTCAGGATTCAGGTTAGGGTTTGACAAAATGGCTATTGGTAAAGAGCGTGAGCTCTCTCCCACGGTGGCTGACACACATGTCACAGAGCCACAGGCCATGTCCCTGGGGGATGGACTCGGGAAATCAAGGAACCATAGTCTCCTCGACTCAGTGATATTTTCTTTCAGATTCGGAATTGCCAGCCCATCAGGTTTTGCCGGCTACTCAGTCCTGGTCTCAGTATTGGACGTCCATTGCCTGTCTTTATTGTCTTGTCTTGTCTGTGTCATGTGTTGTTGCTTTCACTGTCTGTGTATATTTTATTATGGGACAGAGCACTTCAATGCCTCTGTCCCTGACCCTTAATCACTGGACCAAAGTCTGCTTAAGGGCTCACAATCTTTCTTTTTCATTAAAACACCAGACCTGGCAGATTCTGTGTCTCAGAATAACCCACCTTTGTAGTCGGATGGCCTCTAGAAGGATGTTTCTACTTCGCACTAATTTGAAAAGTCTGAGATATTGTCTTTCAGCCGGGGCCACATAGACATCCAGATCAATAGCCATATATCTTAACTTGTCAGGACCTCTGCAAATCTCCTCCTCCATGGGTGAAGCCTTTCCTTGTCCCTGCACCCACTCCTACTCCTTCCCCTATGATTCTATCTCTCAAACTCTCTGTTCCTCAACCTCCACCCTCTGTTCTCCCTGAGTCTCAAGACTCTACTCGTCCTTATCCTCTGCCCTTGTCCCCCAACCCCCAAAACCCTGTAAGTAATTCCCCTGCTGCTGACTCAGCCTCTCCACCATTCGAGGAAGCCAGAATGGCCCAGCGCCCTCCAGATGACTGTCCCATGACACACACAGCGCCTCCTTCCCTGGAGGAAGCTGGCCCGGCTAAAAAAACCCAGAGAACTCGCCAACGTTTTCACACCTGCCTACTTGGAATGACTGCCAACAACTCCTAGGGACTCTCTTCATGACAGAGGAATGAGAGAAAAACCTCCTGGAAGCTAGAAAAAAATATCCTCGGACCTGATGGGCGACCAACACAACTTCCCAACATAATAAAAGCTGCCTTCCCCTTTAACCAACCCAACTGGGACCCCAACACCTTTGAAGATAGGGAGCATCTGTCCAATTATTGCCAGGCTCTAATTGCGGGTATCCAAGGGGCCGCTAGGTGACCAACTAATTTGGCCATGGTAAGAGAAATTATTTAAAGGCCTGATGAATCTTCCTCTATGTTTCTAGAGAGAATTATGGAGGCATATAAGAGATATACTCCTTTCGATCCTCAGGCAGCAGATCAAAAGGCATCTGTCACGATGGCCTTAATTGTTGAAGCTGCCATGGATATTAAAAAAAAAAAGTTAAAAGAGAGATTTAATCAGAGAAGCCGAAAAAGTATACTATAAGAGAGAAACAGGGAAAAAGAAAGGGAGCAGAGGGAGGATGAGAGAAGCAAAAGAAAGACTAAGGCATTGACTAAGATCCTGGTCACAACAAGAAAGAGGCCAGAAATTAAGACATAAGGTGACAGGAAGCGATACCTGGGCCCGTGCCACAGGCCACCCTGGCCTCAGATCAATGTGCCTACTGTAAAAAAAAAGGACACTGGGCCAAAGAGTGCCCTATAAAGAGACAGACATGCCAGCCAGCCATTCTGACTCTGGGGGATGACTAAGAAAGTTGGGGCTCAGATTCTTTCCCCTAGCTCAGGGTAAGATTTGAAGTGTAGGGGACCCCAGTAAACTTTGAAGTGAATACAGGAGCAGTATACTCAGCCCTTAAGGCCCCATTGGGCCGTCTATCAAATAAAAGGTCTGTAGTTCAAAGGGCTAACGGCAGTAAATATCGGGCTTAGATTTCTAAGAGGACCATGGACCTGGGGAAAGGAAAAATCCATCACTCCTTCCTAGTAATCCCAGAATGCCCGCACCCATTGATGGGCAGAGATCTGCTCACCAATCTCTTGGCCAAAATAACTTTTAACCCTGAAGGCCCCAAATGAAATTTCTAAATCCTTCAGTAAAAACTCCTATAGTCACGGCTTTCACTATATTAGTAGAAGATGAACGTCCACTCTTCACACCCCCCAAGACTGATCAAACAGGCAAGCTACCCCAGAAATGGATAACAGATTACCGAGATGCATGGGCAAAAACTGCTGTGTTAGGCCTGGCCGTGAAACAACCTCCAATAACAGTGGATTTAAAAACCTCAGCCTCCCCAATCAATGTCAAATAATATCTTCTAAGCATAAAAAGCTAAAGATGGGATAAGGCCCTATATTCAGAAATATCTGGCCTTAGGGGTCCTAAGGCCCTGTCAATTGGCCTGGAACACTCCCCTGCTATTAGAAGAAAAAGCCAGGAACCAGGGACTATCACCCTGTTAAAGACCTAAGAGAGATCAACAACAGAGTGCAGGACATTTACCCCACGGTACCTAATCTGTTCAATCTGCTTTGCACTCTGAACCCTGAGCAGAAATGGTATACTGTTCTGGACTTAAAACAAGCTTTCTTTTGCTTGCCTCTGCATAAAGATAGTCAGTTGCTGTTTGCTTTTGGGTGGGTAGACCCAGAAACCGGAAAGTATAGTCAACTAACTTGGACTAGACTCGCAGAGGGGTTCAAAAACTCCCCCACTCTCTTTGATGAAGCCCTTCACAGAGATCTCAACAATTTCAGAACTACACACCCCGAATTCACCCAGCTTCAATATGTGGATCACCTGCTACTGGCATCCAACACCAAGGAAAACTGAACTGGGACCCAAGCACTATTATCCGAGCTTGCTCAACTCGGGTATAGAGCTTCGGCCAAAATTGCCCAATTTGCCAGCAAGAAGTAATCTTCCTCGACTATTTCCTTAGGGGCGGTAAACGATGGCTCACTGAGCCCAGAAAACAAACCATTGAGCAGATACCAAGCCCATCTTACAGCAGACAACTAAGAGTTTCTTGGGATTGCTGGGTTTTGCAGGTTATGGATAAATGGGTTTGAGTCCTTAGCTGCTCCTTTATACCCGCTGTTAAAGGGAGATGCCCAATTCCAATGGACCCCTAAGTACCAGGAAGTTTTAGATAACATCTAAGGACACTGACATTGAACGCCTCAACTTTACTGAGCTCAGCCTGCAATTACAGAAAGCCCTACACTACGTTAAAAATGTACATCAACTCACTCACCTTGGTTCAAAGAAACTGCAGGCATTCCTGTAGGATTAAGAACAGAGTTTTCCACTAACTGACGCACAGCGAAAGGAAATAATTGAACTGGTAACAAAAGCCTGTCGGGTCAGTCAATTGTTTAATGCTTACCCTTCCAAGTTTCTTAGACGAAAGCACCTACGAGGAACCAGACCAGGACAATTCTGGGAAGTGGACATTACTGAAATTAAGCCAGCAAGGTATGGACTTAAATATCTCCTAGTCTTTGTGGATACATTCTCAGGATGGATTGAAGCCTTACACACACACACACACACACACACACACACACACACACACAGAAAAAAAAAAAACAGCGCAAATGGTTCTCAAGAAGATCCTGGAAGATATTTTTCCAAGATATGGTCTGTCTAAGATAATAGGGTCTAATAATGGACTTGTGTTCATGGCCCAGGTAAGTCAAGTGTGGATTAATTGTAAGTTACATTATGCTTATATACCCCAGAGCTCAGGAGAGGTAGAAAAAATAAATAGAACCATTAAACAGACCTTAACAAAATTAAGCTTAGAGACCGGCATAAAAGATTGGACTATGCTCCTGCCTTATGCACTGTTTCATGCGAGAAATACTCCCTCAGTTTCTTTGTGTAACCTCACCCCCTATGAAATTCTCTATGATGCCCATCATCCAGTAAGGGACCTAATCCCCAACTCTAAGGCCTAACAATCCCTTCCACACCCCTTGCTTGACAGACTTAAAGCCATTGAAAGAACTCAGTGATAACTGTGGAAACAGCTGGCCACTGCCTACCAACCTGGGGACGAGGGGATTCCACATCAATATCAAGTAAGAGACTTCGTCAACATAAGACAACATCAGGTGTTATCCCTAGAACCCCGCTGGAAAGGAACATACCAGGTGCTACTTATAACACCTACAGGCATAAAAGTAGACAGAATCACTTTTTGGATCCATGCCTCTCATCTCAAGCCTTCGCTGTATCCAGACTCTGGTTGGAAACTGGAAAAAACTGGTAACCATTTCAAATTGCGTATTCGCTATGTGGACAAGACTATAGACTCTCCCCTTGGCCACCAGTACTCCTAACCCTCATCAGCCTGTTCAGCAGTGAAGGCTGATCTGAAATCCTACTAGACAAGAAGTATGGTCTATCTCGCATACAGCCCCCTTAGGGACCTGGTGGCTATCTCTCCACCCAGACATTTTTCAGCTTGGTATAGGTCTTTCCTATTGAGATAACCCCAATGAAGAGGATCCCACTAAAGTTCCATTAAATCCCTTCCATACCATAGATAATTGAAACAAACATTATGGATGCACGGAAACGCGAGCCAGATTCAGGTTGGTTAGCCTAGATTACTATATATGCCCGACGGACTATCAAAGCCACAAACAGCCATGGCTGTGTGGGGGGAAAGCCAACTTCTTGTGTAATTCATGGGGATGTGAGCATACCGGGGCTGCCTGGTGGAACCCAAACTCCTCATCAAATTCAGTACACAGCATTGGCCATATAACCAATTAGACAACCAAAAACTATGGCCCCCAGAGGGTTCTCTAGATCCTCAAATTCTGCGTGACATTTTTAACTTCGGCAAGTGCTCAAAAGGGGAAAATTCCCCTATGAGGAATCCTTTTCCCTCCTTCACTCACATCCTGTACTATGCTTCTCCAATAGTTCCTCACCCTCAGCCTTCTGCTCTAGACTCTCTGCTGTCACTCCCACCTCAGCAACCTGATTTCTTCCCTCCAATTACTACATCAAAAACCCAAACCTCTGCCAGTTCTCAGACCATTGCCCCCTTGCTGAGGTAGCAGGTACCGAGGTACCCCTCCACTCACTCACTCCTCTCTTTTTCTGTCTGTGCCTGCACTAGGTCCCACCAAGTCCTCTAAGAAGCTAAACCAAAGCTCAAACCAGCTGAGAAGAGCCCTCAGACCCCTATCCAAGATGTAATAAAAATAGCCTTTAAAGTTGCTTTGTCATCACTGAAAACAGGTTACTAAGAATTTAAAGTCCCTCACAGGCTTTTTGGAATACTCACTCCCATCTTCACCTCTGCTCTACCTGTTCTACTGCTCAAGTTTTGTTCTAGGAAAATCCCAAACCCCTTTTCCATTATTCTTTTACATCTCATCTTCCTCATTCTCAGATCCACGGAGCTGCTCTCAGCCTCGCCTTCCCCGTCTTCCCCCTCTGTACCAGGTCCATAGATATGTCTTAAATAACCTTCTCCAGAAGTCTTCACCGAGGATTACATTAGGTCTTTCAGCAAAAGAGTCCCTCTGAAAGAGTTCAATGTAGATGAACTTCCACTTTTCGTGTTGCCCTGTTCTACTTGGCCACTCACTGAAAAAATCACCACCCCTAAGCTTGACACCGCCTTACTAGATTTTCACAAAATATGTGAACAAGGCCTCTGGCCTTGAGCTGGGGATTCACAGAGATGGCTAGATTTCTAAGATAAAAAAGTTACCAATTGGGCTTCATGGTGACAGCTGGCAGGGAGAAAAAAAGAGACAAAAAAGCTCTCCCTTTCCAAGGTGTCTTTGAAAAGTTAACTTGCCCAGAACAGAGGAACAAAAACAAAAACAAAAACTGATTTCTGTGAATTTCTACAGACTGTGAACTTCTGAGCCACTTCCCTTACATGTTGGGTACAAATTCTAAAACTACCGAAACTTGGGCTTCAGGGGATTAATTGATTACAACAGAAGCAATGCCCTCTAAATCCGGATGCAACCAAATAAGACTGTTTTCCTGTGTTTGGTGCTATCTTAGGTCCCTTTCCTTGTCCGTCCCTACAACAGTATAATTCTATACACTTTAACATTATTTATGTTTTCATAAAATGGTCAATATATGTGATTAATTATGTAATGATGCAGATGTTTTCCAGAGTTCTCTATCATGACTTAGGTTCATTTAAAGATCAACTAGGGGGGCATACAACCCGGTTCCACTGGGAACCTGTATCCCTCACTTTAGCCATCCTATTAGAAATAATAGTTGCTGAAGGGGTGGGCTAGTCCATGAGACACAACAAAGACACAATTAGAAGCAGAAATATGCCAAAGTTTAAAGACATTAAAAACCGACATCACAGCTTTACAGGAATTTTAACCTCTCTCTTTCTGAAGTTGTTTTACAAAGCAGGCGAGTGTTGGACCTCCTCTTTATGAGAGAAAGGTGCCTTTTTGCTTGCATTGAGGGAAGAATGTTGTTTTTATGCCGACAATACTGGAGTTGTAAAAGAATCTATGAGTAAATTAAGAAAACGACTTGAAGAGCGTCAAAGAGAGACAGAGGCCCCAAAAGGGAGCTTTGAGTCTTGGTTCACATAGTGAAATGATTAAATACGCTTTTATCTGCCATGGCCGGTCCATTAAAAATCCTCATATTATTGCTAACGTTAGGACCCTGTTTGCTCAACCGTGTAGTTTCCTTTCTAAACCAAATTGAACCTGTTATTAATCCTAACCATACACTGTTCTCTCAATCTAATTTTACAGAAGAGCAGGGACAGAATTGGTATTAAAATACAGAATTATAGAGGATCTTCCACCTGCTGAAAACCTCAAAGGTCCACGCAGAAATGATCCCTGGAGAAGATGTAGGCAAGTACGAAGGACCTGAGAGAGCAAAAGTCTTCCATGGCAAACAACCTGCTCAGGATAAAGGGATGTGTCTGAATCAGCCACTCTCTTCTTAATGTAGAGAAGGTGTACCAAAGCAGGCATGTGTTGAGAGCTGCTCCTGCATGCCTATGGTTGACATACCACTCTGACCTGTGAAAGTGTCACAGGAAGTAGGAGCAGCATCCTTCTCATGGTGACCTTGGAAGCAACTGTTAAGACAAAGTTGTTGCCAAGGCAGTGACCTCATTCAGTTCCAAAAGGAAGTGACCACACCTAACTTCCTTGGTGATGGAACTCTCTGAACTTGGAATCCAGGAAGCCAGGCACCCAGAGCCAGTCCCAGTCCCAGTCCCAGTGGTCAAACTTATTTTGATTTACCAAGGACAGACTCAGTCTTTCTTGGGACCTACTGATGTAAGGATGGCCAAATGCAAGGAAAGCTATGAAGAGGGGCCTTTCCTGAGAAAGCAGGCAGTGGCTCACCGCTGGCTCCTGACAACTTCACAGAGTTGGCCAAAAAGACCAGATCTGAGACAGAACAGGCTATTTCCAGGGAACATAGTAAGGCCCACCAGTCAGAGGACACTCCGGATAGTCACAGACCTACTTGGGGAAAGGAGCTGCCTTTGTTGTGTGGGTGTGGGTTTGTGGTTTTGTCTCATGTTCTGAGAATAGGTATGAAAGGCAGTTTGTTTTGTTTGGAGTGAACTGTTTCTTGTAAGTCGTTTGACAAGGCGAGAATTTCTATGTCTGTGTATCCCACTGTGTCCGTGGTTGTAGACATTAGAAAAGAGAATGCATCAATGAATATGTCCTGTCTAGTAGAAAGCTTCACAGCATTCATCCTGCCCTATTTATGAATGGACTGCAGCTAGCCTTATTGATGTGCAACACCTGCTATCTTCCTTAGTTCCTGTTTTATTCCTGAATTCTGGCCACTCTCCAGAATAGGTTCATGGTTTTCTGTTTAAGATATGTACAACCTCGAAGCTCTGTGACATGACCATGTACTGAAGGGAATGGTGAGCATCTCAGAAAACTCAAATATCAGTGTGACCAGGAAAGTCTCAGTGGAGAAACCCTGCTTGGGGCCTTTTGTTTACCTATTCTTCTGTTGCCCTGAATGTCAGGAAGGTCTTTTCCTCAGTCCACCACTTTTTGAAGCCTGAAGAAAACAGTTTTCAAATGGAAATGAATGGGCATTACCTGTGGCTCTTTGCTTAATTGCTTTGGAAAGGATGTGTCTGAATCAGCCTATTTACCCTGTGTGAGGCTGTGACTTAGATTCTCAGCTCCTGATGGATCTAAAGAAAGATCCCATGTTTACATCCAAAAACAAAATGGCCAAAAGAGCAGTCCTTGTGGATGAAGTCTCTCGCCTTCCTCTGTAACTTTCCTGACCTCCATCAAGTCAGATTAGGGATCCTTTGGGTCAAATGAGTTCTTCAAAGCCCTGCAGAGGCTAGCCCATATTTGCTTGGGTTTTCTCAAGACTCCAATTCACATAAAGAATCCAAACCCCACAGTCATTTGGCCTCAAATTGAAGAAGCGGAGCAGTATTAACGGGAGGCCTACTTAATCTCTCCTGGTTCACAAGAAGGGTGTCCAGGCCACCCTGAATTTAGGCAAATTAGGTGTAAGAGAGCTTATTTTGGACACGGTCTTGGGGTGTGCCCCTCATGGAAAACTCCAGCCATAGGTTATTGTGAGTGTCTATATGGAAGAAGATGAGCGCCACGTTGGAGTGTTTTGGTTTAAATTGTGGTCATTTGGGTGGCGGTTGGAAGAGATGACTTGGTCCACATGTTCTTGAACTCTGGTGTGATTCCCTTAGAGTCTGAGTTCTGGAACTGACCTCAGAGAAGTATTGCCATAAATAGTGTTGAGATTTTAGGAAGCCAGGCATGACCGTTGCCCTTGGAAACTGAGTTCTAGGCCCAGGGTGGCTTTCCACAGAGCACTGAGCCTCTCAGCCAGGATACCACAAATTTTATTCTGAAAGACTTGGCACCCATAGTTGAGAGTCAAAACTCATATGGACCTCACATTGTAGACCTAAATGGGCATAACATCATATGATCTTTTGGCCACTCTTTGGGAAGCCTTACCTGTGAGTGTTCTCCAGAGATTTCATTGAAATGAGCTTCCTAACCATTTAATGGTTCCTGAAAGAATTGAAACTCACAGTGCCTCCAACTTCATCCTTGAAAAATGGCTAGATAAATACCATGAAATTTTTGAATTTCCCATCACCAGGTGGCACTGGAAAACCTTTTGATGTCCTGTTGCTGATCATGAATATACCAGACAGTGCCTTGATTGACTGGGTTTCATGTAAATGGTGTAGAACAGAGATGCCAGTAAGTTGGACTCTGTTGAGTAGTAGGTTAGAGCAGTGGTGGGCAGGTATGTGATAAAACATCTGTGGTGGGGCCATGTGCATCTTCCATTGGTTTCAAATGCCTTGTGACTGACATGGTGCAGCCAGCAGAACCTTCCATGTAAAGGCAAGTTGTTATTTGGAGAGGTTTCAGGACATTGTTCAGAATCAGGGTGCTATGGTCAAGGGGGCAAGATATGTAGGATAGGATCCTAGTTCTTGGATCCTCCTGCAAAACCTGACCAACCATACATGACAGAACTTCCTCTTGCACTGTGACCCAGTTGAACTCTTTGTATTTCGTGAAGCAAATACCAAACACCCAGTGCAGCAGGAAGAAACACCACGAAAATGGAAGATGACCATATGGCTTCACAGTGCACACTGGCACACATTTATTCCCCAGTGGCCACAGTTTACCTAAAAAGAGAATTCAGCACTGCTGCCTCATGTACATTGGGAAATAAGAAACCATGTCCTCCAGGTCTCATAGATCCAGACCAAGCTTTTATGGTCTCCCTAGAAAGGAAGCTAAAGCTCCTGACAACAACATATTTTTCAAGTGCCCAAACTCACAGGCAGTTTCTCTAGAAATCTCTAGGCCAGCAGACCTCCATGTTTGTGGAGTTTTTACCCTGTCCCATACTTTTGGAAACTACTCTACCACTTCAAAGGTTGTGAGCTCCTGAGCATATTGCATTCCACAAATTTATTCACAGATTTTCTAAATCTTCTCCTCTAATTGTGTCTTACTTGGGGTGAAGGAATTGTCAAGGCATTGTTCTGGATGAGAGTGGGAATAATTTTGTGTAGCACATATTTACATACACATTGGATTCATTGTTCAATTTTCCATTCGAAATGCTGAATCTTTGACACTAACCCATACCCTACTAGACTCTGACTACTAATTCTAATATGATGGAGAAAAGTAACCCAAACAGAATAGAAATACTAGCACTTCAGAGGAGGCATGGTGGATAGTTGGTTTGCCTTTTGCATGATATAGGGTAGGAGTTATAAATCTTGTCAATTTTTTGTTGAAATAGTTCTGCATGTGTTTTTAAAGTTAACACATATGTGAATTCCTGTCTCCATTTTTCTGTAGCCTATTCAGCACATGTATTTTTATATGCACATATAGAATCCTACCTGGTATCACACGTATATTCTTGAGAGGTGGCTAACTTGGCAGATACAAAGTGTGAGAAGAGATCACTCCTCATTAATGCTTTTGGAACTGAAAATTCAGACTATGAGTGAGCTTCTTAGTTGAAAAACATTATACATAAATCCATGTTCAGTAAAATTAATATTTTGGATCTGTGGATGATATATATTTCACAATGAATTTTAATTGGCATATATATTGCTACTATTTAATGTCTCTGTGTGTGTTTTGTGTGTGTGTGTGTGTGTGTGTATATATATATATATATATATATATATATATATATATATATATACTCTCTAGATTTTTCAAAATATAAAATATATGTGTCCTATTATACACTCCCTAAATTCATTCTTGTTCATGTATGTGGTTTTATATTAAACTTTTCATAAGATTATTTTAAAAATATTCATCCACCTGAAATACATATTTGTTTTCTAGTACTAAAAAGTTACTTCAATGAATGGTGCAAACAAATCCTTATATTTTTACAGTAGCTGACCCACTTTAACATCAATGCAAGTAGATTCCTATGGAACATGATGTGTATTTTGACCTTCATTTTTATTAAACACTGGTACATTACTATTTCTGCAGTTTTTATACATTATAGAATATACATTTCATCCACAAGTTCACAAATTTAAAGAAATTTGTAACATATTCAATCACTTCCTGCTTCAGAACATATGTATTCCTCCTTGTTTTTGAGTGGTCATTTCATGAGATTTCTTTCCAAACACATTATTTTCGATTTCCATAATCAAATTTGAAGCAAAATTCACACACTCTTGGTGATAAACCACAACCGTAATATTACCATTAGATGTATTACTGGTTGGAATGAATGTATGTATATCAATATATGATTCCTGTGTATTTTCAGATATCAATTCAATCCATTATTTAAAGTTTAAACAAGTTATATTATTTATTCGCAGTATGGTCTATTCATGCATTATCTCTATATTCATACATACATGGTACACCTATATGTACCCCCAATACTAATTTATACCCCTTCAAAATGTTGCTCCAAGAAATGGTGCAAGAAATACTCATGTCACCTGATCTACATATACGTTTTATCACAGTAATATTCTGGCCACAAAATGCAAAGTCACACTTACGATTGTACCAAAGCCTAAATGGAATGTGAGTATGGATTATGAAAATAACCCATGTCCAGGTTGCCTAATGCTCTCAAATGTCAATCCTATTGGTGACTACATATTTGTTACTTCCTAAGATTATATATTCAATCTCAAGCCTGTTGAAAATGTCTTTTGCTATCACTCACTTTATACTTTGCCTGATTTCCTAATGTCTCTATTGATATCTGCTTTCCTACATATTTTCCCCAGTTCATCACTGTGACTGACTCTTCACATATGCTGACATTTACATTTTCTGTCTACCTGAAAACCTATTGCTAAAGAACTATTTGTCCAAATGCTATACTCACACTTTTTTATAATCCTACCAACTATCTTCCTAATCCTACCGACTCTCCCTCTTTGAATGGTTGTTCTCCTCAACATTCAATCATCCAAGGTATCAGATCTTATGCCATTGTGTATAGATTTATCTGAGACATCTGTGCAGAACATAATTAAAAGCTAAGTATCCCAATCAAGGACCCAATGCCCTTCTGGGCTTCAAATGTTACCGAGATTTCTGTTTTCATTCATATATTTCACCTATATAATCTTATAAATATTGCAGGTTCCCAATACCATTATTCATCCAGCAGAATGATCCTAATCCAAATCAAACATGTTATTAACTGTAACCAAACACTGTTCCCTCAATCTAACTTTACAGAAGAGCAGGGACAGAGTTGGTCTTACAATACAGGAATGTAGGAGATCTTCAACTTCCGGAGAACTTCAAAGGTCCATGCAGAAATGATCCCTAAAGAAGATGTAGGCAGCTATGATGGACCTGAGAGTGCGAAAGTCATCTTTCATGACAAAAAAAAACAAACAGGTCAGGATGAAGGGGTGTGTCTGAAGCAGTCTCTCTCTTGTTAATGTAGAGAAGATGGACCAAACCAGGCTTGTGTGGAGAGCTGTTCCCGGGTGCCTATGGTTGATATTCCATTCTAACTTGTGAAAGTGTCATAGGAAGTAGGGGCAGGATCCATCTCATGGACCCTTGGAAGCAACTGTTAGGACAAAGTGGTTGCCAAGGCAGTGACCTCATTCAGTTCTAGACGAAGTGACCCATGTCACTTTCTTGTTGATGGAACACTCTGAACTTGGAATCCAGGAAGCCAGGCACCCTGAAGCAGTCCCAGTCTAAGTCCCAGTGGTCTCAAATTTTTGGATTTAAGAAGGATAGAGTAAGTCTTTCTTGGCAACTACTAAATTGAAGATGGACAAATGCCAGGAAAGCTCTGAATAGGGGCTTTACCTGAGAAAACAGGCAGTGGCTCACCGCTGGCTCCTGATAACTTCACAGTTTTGGCCAAGAAGACCAGATCTGACATAGGACAGCCCATTTTGGGGAAACATAGTATGGCCCACCAGTCAGAGGATGCTCCGGATAGTCACAGACCTATTTGGGGAAAGAAGGTGCCTTTGTGGGTGTGTGTGTGTGTGTTTGTGTGTTTGTGATTTTTGTCTCAAGTTTTGAGAAAATGTAGGAAAGTCGGTTTGTTTGGTTTGGAGTGGACTGTTTCTAGTAAGTCCTTTGAGAAGGTGAGTGTTTCTATGTCTGGGTATCTCACTGTATTTGTGGTTGTAGACAATAGAAAAGAGAATGCATCAATAGATGTGTCCTGTCTAGTAGAATTCTTCGCAGAATTCATCCTGTCCAATTTATGAATGGACTGCAGGTTACCTTATGGATGGGCAACACCTATTACCTTCCAACATTCCTGATATCTTCCTGAATCTGGTCACTCTCCCATAGGCTCATGGTTTTGTGTTCAAGATATGTATCTCCTCCACAATCTGGGACATGGCCATGTACTGGATAGCTGAAGAGAATGGTGAATATCTCAGAAAACTCAGATATCAGTGTGACCAGGAAAGTCTCAGTGGAGAAAATCTGCTTTGGTATTTTGCTTACCTATTGTTCTGTTGCCCTGAATGAAAGGAAGGACTTTGCCTAAAGCCACACATTTCCAAAGCCTGAAAAATACAGTTTTCAAATGGAAATAAATGGGCATCACCTGTGGCTCCTGGCTTAATTGCTTTGCAAAGGGATATGTCTGAATCAGCCTCTTAGTGCAGTGTGAGATTATCGCTTAGATTCTCAGCACCTGATGGATCTAAAGAAAGATCCCATGTGTGCATCCAAATCCAAAATGGCCAAAAGAGAAGTCATTGTGATGAAGTCTCTTGCCTTCCTCTGTAAGGTTCCTGATCTCCATCAAGTGATAACAGGGATCTTTGGGTCAACTGAGTTCTTCAAGCCATGCAGAGGCTAGCCCATAGGTTCTTGGGTTTTCTCATGACTGCAAATCACATAAAGAAACTATACCCGACAGTCTGTATGCCTCAAATTGGAAAAGCAGAACAGTATTAATGGCAGACCTCTTTGATCAGTCCTGGTTCACAGGAACGTTGTCCAGGAAACACTGACTTTAGACAAATGAAGGGCAAGGGAACTTATTTTGACTTTGTCTTGGGCTGTGTGCCTCATAAAAACTTCCAGCCAAGGTTATGATGAGTGTCTATATGGAAGAAAATGAGGGCCATGTGGGAGTGTTTTGGTTTTAATTCTGGTCATTGGTGTGGCGGTTGGAAGAGATGACTGGGTCAACTGGGCTTGAACTCTGGTGTGTTTCCACTTAGAGACTGAGATCTGAAACTGATCTCAGAGAAGAATTGCCATGAATTGTGTTGGGATTTTAGGAGGCCACACATGAGAGTCGCCCTTGGAACCTGAGATCTAGGACCAGGGTGGCTTTCCACAAAGAACTGGGAATCTCAGCCTGGATATCACATGATTTTATTCTGAAAGACTTGGCAGCCATAGTTGAGAGTCAAAACACATAGGACCTCACATTGTAGATCTCAATGGTCCTGGCTTCAAGTGACCTTTTGTCCACTCTTTGGAAAGCCTTGCCTGTGAGAGTTCTCTAGAATTTTCTTTGAAATGAACTTTCTCAACATTTAATGGTTCCTGAATAATTGTGCATCCAAAGTCATCCTTGAAAAATGGCTAGATAAATACCACGAAATTTTTGAATTTTCCATGACCAGGTGGAACTGCAGAAACTTTCGATGTCCTGTTGCTTACCATGAGTGTACCAGACAGTGCCTTGATTGACAGGGTTTCATGAAAATTGTTTAGAACAGAGATGCCAGTATTTTGGAGCCTGCTGAGTAGTGGGCCTAGAGCAGTGGTGGACAGGTGTGTGATAAAACATCATGGTGGGGCCATTTGGATCTGCCATTGGCTTCCAAATGGCTTGTAACTGACAGAGTGCAGACATCAGACCCTTATATGTAAAGGCATCTTGTTATATGGCGTAGTTTCAGGGTAATGTTCAGAATCAGGTTGCTATGGACAAGGGGGCAATCTTTGAGAGATAGAAGCCTGGTTGGTGAATTTTCTTGCAGACCCTGACCCACCACACGTGACAGAAATACCTCAAGCACTGTTTCCCAGTTGAACTCCTTGTATTTTGTGAAGCATGAACCAAACTCCAAGTGCAGCAGCAAGAAACACCACGAAAAGTGGAGGATGACCAAATTGTTTCACAGTCCACACAGGGAGACACAGTTTACCTACAAAGAGAAAATTGAGCACTGCTGCCTCGTGTTCATTGGAAAATAGGAAACGATGTCCTCCAGGTCACATAGATGAAGACCCAGCTTTGAGGGTCTCACTACAAAGGAAGCTTAACTCCTGACAACAACCTATATTTCAGTGCCCAACTTCACTGGCAGTTTCTCAAAAAGTTTTAGGCAAGCAGAGCTTCATGTTTGTGGAGTGTGTACCCTGTCCTTACTTTTGGAAACTCCTATACCACCTCCAAGTTTGTGCACTCCTGAGCATTTTCGATTCCAGAAATGTAATCACAGATTTTGTAACTCTTCTACTCTAATTGTGTCTTCCTTGGGGCGAAGGTAATGACAAGGCATTGTTCTGGATGAGAGTTGGAAGATTAATTTTCCTTTTTTCCATTTGAAATTCTGAATCCCTGACACTAACCCATATTCTACTAGACTCTGACTACTAATCCTAATATGATGGAAGAAAGTAACCCAAACAGTACATAAATACTTGCAGTTCAGAGTTGGACTTGCCTTTTGCATGATAAAGGGTAGGTGTTATAAATCTATTCAATATTTAATTGAAATAGTTCTCAATGTGTTTTAAAGTTAACAAATATGTGAATTACGGTCTCCCATTCTCTGGAGCCTATTCAGCACATGTATTTTTATATGCACAAATAGAATCCTACAAGGTATCACACGTACATCCTTGTAAGATATATGACTTAGCAGATACAAACTGTGAGAAGTGATCACTCCTCCTAAACGCTGTTGGAACTGAAAATTCAACCTATGGGTGAGCTTCCCAGTGGAACAACATTATACATAAACCCATGTTCACTAAAATGAATGTTTTTGCATCTTTATGATATATATTTCATGATGAATTCTGATTGGCATATATATTGCTACTTTTTAATGTCTGTGTTTGTGTGTGTGTGTGTGTGTGTATATATATATATATATATATATATATATATATATATATATATATATACTCTCCATATTTTTAAAAATATGAAATATATGTGTCTTATATACACTCCCTAAATTCATTCATGTTCATGTATGTGGATTAATAATCAACTTTTCACAAGATTATTCTTAGAAATATTCATCCACCCGAAATACATATTTGTTTCCTAGTACTGAAAACTAACTTCAGTAAAAGGTGCATACAAATCCTAATATGTGTACATTAACTGACCCAGTTTAACATTAATGCATGTAGGTTCCTATGGGACATGATGTGTATTTTGACGTTAATTTTTATTCCACACTGGTACATTACTATTTCATCAGTTTATGCACATCATAGTATACATATTTTATTCACTAGTTAGCAAATTTATAGGCATTTGTTTCACTTTCAATCACTTCCTGCTCCAGAACACATGTATTCCTCTATGTCTCTTGACTGGTCTATTCATGAGACTTTTTTCCAAATATATTATTTTCTATTTCCATAATCAATTTTGAACCAAAACTCACACACCCTTCATGATAAACCGTAACCCTAAGATGATCGTTAGATATATAACTGGTTGGAATGAATGATTGCATATCAATATAAAATTTCTTATAAATTTTCAGATATTTATTCAATTCATTATTTAAAGTGGATCCAGTTATATTATTTATTCACAGTATGGTCTATTCATGCATTATGTCTATATTCATAGAAACAGGGTACACCTATTTGTACCCCCATACTAATTTGTAAGTCTTCAAAATATTGCTCCCAGAATTGGTGGAAGAAATACGATTGTCACCTGATCTACATACACATTTTATTACAGAAATATTCTGGACACAAAAAGCATAGGTCACACTTACAATTGTACCAAAGCGTAAATGGAAAGTGAGCATGGATTACTAAAAACATCCATGTCCAGGTTGCCTAATGCTCTCAAATATCAATTCTATTTTTGACTACATATTTGTTTCTTCCTAAGATTATATATTCAACTTCAAACCTGTTGAAAATGTCTAACCCTATCACACAATTTATACTTTGCTTGATTTCCTAATGTCTCTATTGATATCTGATTTCCTATATTTTTCCCCAGTTCATCATTGTGACTGACTCTTCACATGTGCTTACATTTACATACACTCTCTACACTAAATTCTATTGCTAAAGAACTTTTGGTCCAAATCCTATACTCACTCTTTTTTCTAAACCTACCAACTACCTTCCTAATCCTGCCGACTATCGGTTTTTGACTGGATGTTCTCTTCAACATTCAATATCCAAGGTACAAGGTACGATGCCAGTGTATATTGATTTATCTGAGACATCTGTGCTGCACATTACTCAAAGCTAAGTATCCCACTCAAGTCCCCAATGCCCTTCTGGGCTTCAAATCTTACCTAGATTTCTGCTTTCATACTTATGTTTCACATATATACTCTTGTAAACATCGCATTTTGCCAATACCATTATTCATCCCGCAGAATTATTTGTAACCCAAATTGAACAAGTTATTAACCCTAACCATACACTGTTCCCTCAGTATAACTTACTTAAGAGCAGGGACAGTGTGGGTCTTACAATATAGGAATGTAGATGATCTTCAACCTGCTGAGAACATCAAAGATCCATGGAGAAATGATCCTTGCAGAAGATATAGGCAGCTATGTAGGACCTGAGAGAGCAATAGTCATCTTCCATGGCAAACAACCTGGTCAGGATTAATTGATGGTCTGAATCAGCCTCTCTCTTCTTAATAAAGAGAAGATGGACTGAACCAGGCCTCTGTGGAGAGCTGTTCCCTGGTGCCTATGGTTGATATACCATTCTAACTTCTGAATGTGTCACAGGATGTTGGGGCAGCCTCCATCTCATGGGAACCCTGGAAGCAACTGTTAGCACAAAGTGGTTACCAAGGCAGTGAGCATATTCTGTTCCTGAAAGAAGTGACCTCACTTCACTTCCTTGGTGATGGAATTCTCTGAACCTGGGATCCAGGAAGGAAGGCACGCAGAGCCAGTCCCACTCCCAGTTCCAGTGGGCTAACTTGTTTGCTTTTCCCAAAGACATAGTCAGTCTTTCTTGGTACCCACTGATGTGAGGATGGCCAAATGCCAGCAGAGCTCTGAAGAGGGGCCTTTCCTGAGTAAGCAGGTAGTGGCTCACCGTTGGCTCCTGACAACTTCACAGAGTTGGCCAAGGAGACCAGATCTGAAACAGGACAGGCCATTTTGGGGGAACATAATATGGCCCACCAGTCAGAAGACATTCCGGATAGTCACAGACCTATTTGGGGGAAGGAAGTGCCTTTGCCGTTGTAGGTGTGAGTTTGTGGTTTTTTCTCATGTTCTGAGAATAGGTAGGAAAGGTGGTTTGTTTGGTTTGGAGTGGACTGTTTCTAGTAAGTCGCTTGACATGGTGAGTGTTTCTAAGTCTGTGTATCCCACTGTATCCGTGGTTGTAGACATTAGAAAAGAGAATGCATCAATGGATGTGTTGTCTCTAGTTGAAAGCTTCCCCGCATTCATACTGCCCAATTAATGAATGGACTGCAGCTTGCCTTATGGATGGGCAACATCTATTATCTTCTAAAGTTCCTGTTTTCTTCGTGAATTCTGGCCACTCTCCAGAATAGACTCATGGTTTTGTTTCCCAAATATGTAACACCACAAGGTTCTGTGACATGGCCATGTACTGGATAGCTGAAGGGAATGGGAGCATCTAAGAAAACTCAGATTTCAGTGTGACCAGTAAAGTCTCAGTGGAGAAACCCTTCTTTGGGCCATTTGCTTACTTCTATTTCTATTACCCTGAATGTCAGGAAGGTCTTTGCCTCAGGCCACCCCTTTGTGTAGCCTGAAGAAAACTGTTTTCATATGGAAATGTATGGACATCACCAGTGGCTCTTTGCTTAATTGATTTGGATTGGGATGTGTCTGAATCAGCCTCTTGTCCTTGTATGAGGTTGTGGCTTAGATTCTCAGCACCTGATGGATCTAAAGAAAGATCCCATGTGTTTCCAAAACTAAAATGGCCAAAAGAGCAGTCATTGTGGGTGAATATTTTTGCCCTCTTGTTTTAGGTTCCTGACCTCCATCAAGTGAGAATAGGGATCCTTTGGGTCAAATGAGTTCTTGAAATCCCTGCAGAGGCTAGCCCATATTTGCTTGGGTTTTCTCATGACTCCAAATCACATAAAGAATCTATACCCTACAGCCAGTAGGCCTCAAATTGGAGAAGTGGAACACTTTAACAGCAGGAATATTTGATCATTCCTGGTTCACAGGAAGAGTGTCCAGGCCATCATGATTTTAGGCAAATGAGGGGCAAGTGAGCTTATTCGGACACTACCTTGGGCTCATAGAAACCTCCAGCTAGAGGTTATGATGAGTGTCTACATGGAAGAAGATGATGGCCCTGTGGTAGTGTTTTGATTTTAATTGTGGTCATTTTTTGGCGGATGGAAGGGATGATGGGGCCACCTGGGCTTGAACTCTGGTGTGATTCCCCTTAGAGACTGAGTTCTGAAACTGACCTCAGAGAAGTATTGCCATGAATTGTGTTGGGATTTTAGGAGGCCACGCATGAGACTCACTCTTGGAAACTGAGATCTAGGCCCAGGGTGGTTTCCACAGAGGCCTGAGAATCTCAGCCAGGATATCACATGATTTTATTCTGAAAGACTTAGCAGCCATATTTGAGAGTCAAAACACACATGGACCTCACATTGTAGATGTCAATTGGCCTGGCTTTAGGAGACCTTTTGGCAACTGTTTGAGAAGCATTGACTGTGAGAGTTCTCCAGAGCTTTCATTGAAATGAACTTTCTCAACTCTTAATGGTTCCTGAATGAATTGAAACCCACAGTGCCTCTAACTTCACCCTTGAAAAATTGCTAGATAAATACCATGAAATTTTTGAAATTCCCATGACCAGGTGGCACTGCAGAAACTTTTGATGTCCTGTTGCTGATCATGTGTATACCAGACAGTGCCTTGTTTTTGACTGGGTTTCATTAAAATGGTTTAGAACAAGAGAAGCCAGTAATTTGGAGCCTGCTGAGTAGGGGGGCTAGAGCAGTGGTGGGCAGGTGTGTGATAAAACATCATGTTGGGGCCATGTGAATCTGCCATTGGCTTCCAAATTTTTTGTGACTGATATAGTGCAGACATCAGACCCTTATATGTAAAGGCATCTTGTTAAATGGAGAGTTTTCAGGGCAATATTCAGAATCAGGTTGCTATGGTTATTGGTGCAAGCTATGTGGGATAGAAGCCTGGTTGGTGCATTCTCCTGCAGACCCTGACCCACCACACGTGACAGAACTCCCTCCAGCACTGTATCCCAGATGAACTTTTTGTGTTTTGTGAAGCAAATACCAAATTCCCAGTGCAGAAGCAAGAAATACCACGAAAAGTGGAGGATGACCAAATGTCTTCACAGTCCCCACCGGGAGACACTTAGCTTCCAATGGACACAGTTTAGCTACAAAGAGAGAATTGAGCACTGCTGCCTCATGTTCATTGGAATATAAGAAACCATGTCTTTCGGTCACATAGATGCAGACCCAGCTTTGATGGTCTCACTACAAAGTAAGCTAAAGCTCATGAAAACAACATATATTTCAAGTGCCCAACCTCAGAAGCCGTTTCCCAAGAATTCTTAGGCCAGCAGAGTTCCTTGTTTGTGGAGTGTTTACCCTGTCCTTTACTTTTGGAAACTCCTCTACCACCTCCAAGGTTGTGAACTCCCGAGCATATTCCATTCCATATTTGTATTCATAGATTTTCACACTTTTCTACTCTAATTGTGTTTTAATTGGGGCGTAGGTAATGTCAAGGCATTGTTCTGAATGTGAGTGGGAAGATTTTTGTGTAGCACATATTTACATACACATTGGATTCATTTTTCAATTTCCATTTGAAATACTGAATCCCTGACACTATAACCCATACCCTACTAGTCTCTAATAATCCTAATATGATGGTGAAAAATAAACCAAAAAGAGAAGAAACACAAGCAGTTCAAAGGACGCATGGTGTATAGTTGGAATTGCCTTTTGCATTATATAATGTAGGAGTTATAAGTCT
Organism: Callospermophilus lateralis; assembly: GCF_048772815.1. Taxonomy (NCBI): domain Eukaryota; kingdom Metazoa; phylum Chordata; class Mammalia; order Rodentia; family Sciuridae; genus Callospermophilus; species Callospermophilus lateralis. Next base: position 126,946 of record NW_027513260.1, on the reverse strand, counting down.
AGTCAATTTTTTGTTGAAATAGTTCTACATGTGTTTTTAAAATTAGCAAATATGTGAATCCCTATCTCCCTTTCTCTGTAGCCTATTCAGCACATGTATGTTTATATGCACATATAGAATTCTACCTGATATCACTCGTATACACTTGTGAGGTGGCTGAATTGGTAGATGCAAATTGAGAGAAGAGATCACTCCTCCTAAACGCTGTTGGAACTGAAAATTCAACCTATGGGTGAGCTTCCTAGTTGAAAAACATTATACATGAATCCATGTTCAGTAAAATGAATATTTTTCGATCTGTGGATTATATACATTTCATGATGAATTTCTATTGGCATATATATTGCTACTTTTTTTTTCTTTTATTGGTTGCTCAAAACATTACAAAGCTCTTGACATATCATATTTCATACATTAGATTCAAGTAGGTTATGAACTCTCATTTTTACTCCAAATACAGATTGCAGAATCACATTAGTTACACATCCATATTTTTACATAATGCCCTATTAGTTACTGTTGTATTCTGCTACCTTTCCTATACTCTACTATCCCCACTCCCCTATCTTCCCATCTTCTCTCTCTACCATACCTACTCTAAATCATTTCTCTCCTTGTTTATTTTCCCACAACCTCTTATATGTAATTTTGTGTAACAATAAGTGTCTCTCTCCATTACCATGCAATTTCCCTCTTCTCTCCCTTTCCCTCCCACCTCATGTTTCTGCTTAATGTTAATCTTTTCTTCATGCTCTTCCTCCCTGTTCTGTTCTTAGGTGCTCTCATTATATCAAACAAGACATTTGGCATTTGTTTTTTAGGGATTGGCTAGCTTCACTAACCATAATCTGCTCAGTGCCATGCATTTCCCTGCAAATTCCAAGATTTGGTCATTTTTTAGTGCTGCGTAATTCTCCATAGTATATAAAAGTCACATTTTTTAATCCATTCATCTATTGAAGGGCATCTGGGTTGGTTCCACAGTGTAGCAATTGTGAATTGTGCTGCTATGAAAATCGATGTGGCAGTATCCCTGTAGTACGCTCTTTTAAGGTCTTCAGGGAATAGTCCGAGAAGGGCAATAGCTGGATCAAATGGTGCTTCCATTCCCAGATTTCCCAGGAATCTCCATACTGCTTTCCAAATTGGCCGCACCAGTTTTCAGTCCCACCAGCAATGTACAAGAGTACCCTTTTCCCCACATCCTCGCCAGCACTTGTTGTTGTTTGACTTCATTATGGCTGCCAATCTCACTGGATTGAGATGGTATTTTAGGGTGGTTTTTATTTGCATTTCTCTTACTGCTAGAAATGGAGAGCATTTTTTCATGTACTTGTTAATTGATTCTATGTCCTCCTCTGAGAAGTTTCTGTTCAGGTCCTTGGCCCATTGGGTTATTGGTTATCTTATTGTCTAATTTTCTGAGTTCTTTGTATACTTTGTATACTCTGGATATTAGGGCTCCATGTGAAGGGTGAGGACTAAAAATTTGTTCCCATGATGTAGGCTCCATATTTACCTCTCTTATTGTTTCTCTCTTTAAGAAAAAAAAAATCAGTTTAAGTAAGTCCCATTTGTTGATTCTTATTATTAACTCTTATTCTATGGGTGTCCTATTAAGGAATTTGGAGCCTGACCACACAATATGTAGATAGGAGCCAACTTTTTATTCTATCAGACGCAGAGACTCTGATTTGAATCTAGCTCCTTGATCCACATTGAGTTAACTTTTGTGCATGGCGAGAGGAGGGGATTCAGTTTCATTTTGTTGCATATGGATTTCCAGTTTACCCAACTCTATTTGATGAAGATGCTATCCTTCCTCCATTGCAGGCCATTAGCTCCTTTATCAAATATAAGACAGTTGTAGATTTTTGGATTAGTCTCTGTGTCCTCCATTCTGTACCATTGGTCCACCCGCCTGTTTTGGTACCAGTACCATGCTGTTTTTGTTATGAATGCTCTGTAATATAGTTTGAAATCTGGTATCACTATACTGCCTGATTCACACTTCCTGCTTAGAATTGCTTTTGCTATTCTGGGTCTTTTATTTTTCCATTTGAATTTCATGATTGCTTTATCTATTTCTACAAAAAAAAATCCTTTGGGATTTTGATTGGCATTGTATTAAACCTATAGAGAACTTTTGGTAATATAGCAATTTTGATGATGTTAGTTCTGCCTATCCATGAACAGGGTATATTTTTCCATCTTCTAAGATCTTATTCTATTTCTCTTTTTAGGGTTCTGTAGTTTGCATTATATAAATCTTTCACCTCTTTTGTTAGGTTGATTCCCAAGTATTTAACTATTTTGAGGAAATTGGGAATGCAGTGTTTTGACTCATTTTTGTTTCAGAAGTTTTGTCGCTGATATACAGAAATGCCTTTGATTTATGCATGTTGATTTTATATCCTGCCACATTGCTGCATTCATTTATTAGTTCTAGTAGTTTTTTCTGTAGACCCTTTTGGGTCTTCTATGTATAGAATCATGTCATCTACAAATAGTGATAATTTAAGTTCTTCTTTTCCTATTTTTATGCTTTTAATGTCTTTCATCTCTCTAATTGCTCTGGCCAGTTTTTCGAGAACTATATTGAATAGAAGTGGTGATAGAGGATATCTCTGCCTTGTTCCAGATTTTAAAGTGAATGCCTTCAATTTTTCTCCATTCAGAATGATGCTAGCCTGAGGCTTAACATAGTTATCTTTTACAATGTCGAGGTAAGTTCCTGTTATCCCTAGTTTTTAAAATGTTTTGAACATAAAGGAATGCTCTACTTTGTTGAATGGTTTTTCTGCATCTATCAAGATGATCATATGGTTCTTATCTTTAAGTCTATTGATGTTGTGAATAACATTTATTGATTTCCATATATTGAAGCCTCCTTGCATCCCAGGGATGAATTCAAGTTGATCATGGTGCACAATTTTTTTGATGTGCCTTTGTATCCAATTCGCCAGAATTTTAATGAGGATTTTTGCATCTAGGTTCATCAGAGATATTGGTCTGTAGTTTTCTTTCTTTGAGGTGTCTTTGTCTAGTTTCAGAATCTGGGTGATGTTGGCCTCATAGAATGAATTTGGCAGAGCTTCCAGTTTTTCTATTTCCTGAATAACTTGAAAAGTATTGGTATTAATTCTTCTTTAAAGGTTTTGTAAAACTCTGCTGTATACCCATCCGTTCCTGGGCTTTTCTTGGTTGGTAGTCTTTTGATTGCTTCTTCTACTTCATCCATTGATATTGGTCAGTTTAAATTGTGTGTTTCCTCCTGACTCAGTCTGGTCAAATCATATGACTTAAGAAATTTATCGATGTCTTCACTATTTTCTATTTTATTGGAATACAGTTTTTCAAAATAATTTCTAATTTTCTTCTCTATTTATGTAGCATCTGTTGTGATATTGCCTTTTTCATCCCGTATGTTAGTAATTTGAGTTCTCTCTCTTCTTCTCTTCGTTAGCATGGCTAAGGGTCTGTCGATCTTATTTATCTTTTTGAAGAAGCACCTTTTAGTTTTGTTAATTTTTTCAATAGTTTCTTTTGTTTCAATTTCGCTATGATTTTAATTATTTCTTTCCTTCTGCTACATTTTCTGTTGTTTTGCTCTTCTTCTTCTAGGGCTTTGAGATGAAGTGTGAGCTCATTTGTTTGTTTGTTTGTTTTTCTATTTTGAGGAATGACCTCCAGGCGATGAATTTACCTCTTAAAACTTCTTTTCATTGTGTCCTATAGAATCTGATATGTTGTGTCTGTATTTTCATTTATCTCTAAGAATTTTTTGATTTCCTCCTTTATGTCTTCTGTAACCCATTGATCATTCAGTAACATATTCTTCATTTTGCATGTGATGTATGATTTTTTCTTCCTTCTTTATCATTGGTTTCCAGGTTCATTCCATTATGACCACAAAAAATTCATGGTATTATCTCCACCCCTTTATATTTACTGAGGGTTGCCCTATGGCATAACATATGGTCTATTTTTGAGAAGGATCCATGTGCTGGTGAGAAAAAAGTATATCCACTTGATGATGGTTGATATATTCTATATATGTCAGTTAAGTATAGGGTATTGATTGTGATATTGAGTTCTATAGTTTCTTTATTCAACTTTTGTTTGGAGGATCTGTCCAATGGTGAGAGAGGTGAGTTGAAGTCACCCATAATTATTGTATTGTGGTCTATTTGATTCTTGAACTTGAGGATAAATTGTTTTATGAACGTCGCAGCACCATTATTTGCTGCGTGAATATTGATAATTGTTATGTCTTGTCAGTGAATGGTTTCTTTTAACAGTATATAAAGTCCTTCCTTATCCCTTTGATTAAATTAGTCTTGAGGTCGATTTTATTCGATAGGAGGATGGCCACCCCTGCTTGCTTTCGAGGACCGTGTGCATGGTATAAATTTTCCCAATCTTTCACCTTCAGCCTGTGTATGTCTTTTCCATTCAGATGTGTCCCTTGGAGGCAACATATTGTTGGATTTTTTTTTTTTATTTCAAGTTACAAGCCAATGTCACTTTATTCGAGAGTTTAAGCCATTATCATTTAGAGTTACTATTGATATATGGTTTGTACTGCCACCCATGTTTTTATATATATATTTTTTAATTAGTTTGATTCTCCATGATTTGCTTTTCCCCTTCCCTCTGTCATTACTGAGGCACTTCTCACTGATGGTTTTCGTTGTTGATTTTCATTTCTTCCTCGTGTAGTGTTTTGCTCAAGATGCTTTGCAATGCTGGTTATCTGGCTGAAATTCTTTTAGCTTTTGTTTATCATGAAATATTTTTATCTCATTGTCTTATCTTAAGCTTAATTTTGCTGGATACATAATTCTTGGTTGGCATCCATTGTCTTTCAGTGTTTGAAGTACGTTGTTCCAGGATCTTCTCACTTCCAGCGTCTATGATGAAAAATCCATTGTTAAACTTTTTGGTTTACCCCTGATTGTAATGATTCTAATCTGCCTCCTTTCTCTGGTAGCTTTTAATATTTTCTCTTTGTTCTGTATATTGGATATCTTTATAACAATGTGTCTTGGCATTGGTCTACTGTGATTTTGTGTGCTCGGTGTCCTGTAAGCATCTACAATTTGTTTATCCGTTTCCATTTTTATTTCTGGAAAGTTTTCTGTAATTATTTCATTCACCAGGTTTCTCATTCCCTTGGTTTTAATCTCTGTACCTTCCTCTATCCATATGACTCATTAGTTTGTTTTTTTTATGTTATCCCATATCTCTTGAATGTTTTCCCATAATTTTTTACAGCATTTCTTTGTTGGCTAGACTTTTTTCAAGATGATATATTTTGTCTTCATTATCTGACATTCTGTCTTCTACTTGCTCTACTCTGTTAGTGATACTCTCAATTGAGTTTTTAATTTGGTTTATCATTTCCTTCATTTCTAGAATTATTGTTTGATTTTTCTAATAATCTCTATCTCCTGATAAAGATGCTTAATTTCTCATTTTATCTGTTTATGTAATTCATTTTCAATGCGTTTTATCACTGTTTGTTTTTGCTGTCTCGTATCCTCTTTAAGGTTCCATTCCATCTGTCTAAGGTATTACTTGAGTTCTTTATATGACCATTTTTCTGATGACTCTAGGTGCTCTTGAATATTTAGGCTGTCCTTCATTGTTCGTAATCCTTTTCTTCTTTGTTTTTATATGCTGCTAATGTTACTTCTTCTTCTGTTTGACTACTGAGTTACTGCTTACTCTTATAAATTTATTTGATGCTTGGGAGGAAAGATATTAGAAGGGAAGGGAGAAGTCACTAAAGAGAATGAGAGTAGGCAGGTAGAATTCAAGGAAGGGGGAATAAAAAAAATGAAAAGAAATGAAAAGACAAAAGAAAAAAATAGAAAATAAAGAAAGAAATTTTTAAGTAATGATGATGATTAAAAAATTGAAAATTAAAATTTAAAATAATAATAATAATAATAAAATTAAAAAATAAAAACATTTAAAAAAGTTAAAGAACAACAATAACAAAAATGAAAATGAAAGAAAAAAAAACAAATAAAAAAATAATAATAATACATGCAGTCCTAGAATTCAAATAACTTCTCTTCCAGTAGGTGGAGCTGTGCGCACTGGGCCAAGCTTCTATTCTCAAAAAGTGAGAACCAATCACTGTGCAGCAGCTCTTCCTCCCAGACTGGGCGGGTCTCCAATTCTGAGTGCCTAGGGCTTTCTCTTGTGCTTCCTCAAGCCAGGCCCCACTCACCTGTGATGCTCACCACAATACTGGTTACAAACCAGGCCTCTGCTCCTGGTAGCCCTGTTTCCATGAACGCCTGGGCACACTCTCCTTGTTTGCCTTCCTCAGACAATAAGTTTGTAGAGCTTGGGGCTGAGAACCTCCAGCGAATTTGCTTGCCCTTCAGGAGCCATGGCCCCGGTAGGTGGTGTAAGAGACCTCAATTGTCAGCACTGGTGGGAGCGGTAGCAGGGAATTCCACGCCACGAGTCCCGAGCCAATCTTGATTCCCTAGGTCTGGGTATCGCGCTCCTTGGAGAGCTGGGAGGGGCCATTACGGCAGAGGTGGGAAGGGCCCTTGAGGTTTCCCTGCGTTGTTGAGAGATATGGCAATGGGATTACACACTTGTCGCACTGGTTTCAATGAAGTTATCTCCTCCGCCTGTGACGTCAGTTCTCTGCCATGGTGGTATCCCATTCAAATGGTGACCGTTCGTTCCCTTTGCTGGGTGACCAATGCAACAGGTGGGTCCTGACTATCTCTCCCAAGCCCCATTTCAATCCTGTGGCCACTGCCTATGAAGGCTCAGTTGGCTTTTAACTCTCAATTCAGAAAGCCCGACCAGTTATTTCAGCGGGAATGTTAGTGCTGAGTCACAAAAACCAGACGAATCTAAGCTTGAATGCAGCCAATCCGGGCTTTGTGTGTGTTCTGAGGGGCCCAGACTGTTCACCCCAGATTCACAACAGGTCAATATTGCCTAGTGATTCTGAGCAAACAGCATTTAGACAGTTTACGACTCCCTATGCCCGCGCAGCTGAAGAGATCAGAGACTTGATTTCTCCATGCCTGCCTTCATAATGGATCTCCTGTATTGCTACTTTTTAATATCTGTGCTTTTGCGTGTGTGTGTATATATATATGTATATGTATATGTATATATATATATATATATATATATATATATATATATACTCTTTAGATTTTTCAAAATATGAAATATATGTGTCTTATTATGCACTCCCTAAATTCATTCATATTCATATCTGTGGATTTATAATCAACTTTCCACAAGATTATTTTCAGAAATAATCATCCACCTGAAATACATATTGTTTCCTAGTACTGAAAACTAAATTCAGTGAATGGTGCATACAAACCCTAATATTTCTACAGTTACTTAGCCAGTTTAAAATCAATGCAAGTTGATTTCTAGGGGACATGATGTGTATTTTGACTTTCATTTTTATTCAACACTTGTACGTTACTATGTCTTCAGTTTATGCAAATCATGGGATATATATTTCTGTCACAAATTAGAAAATTTATAGGCATTTGTTTCACGATCAATCACTTCCTGATTCAGAACACATGTATCCCTCCATGTTTCTTGACTGGTCTTTTCATGAGACTTCTTTCCAAACACATTATTTTTGTTTAACATCATCACGTATAAAGCAAAACTCAAACACCATTCTTCATAAACCATAATCCTAATATTACCATTAGATATATAACTGGTTGGAATGAATGATTGTATATCAATATAAGATTTCTTATATATTTTCACATATCAATTCAATCCATTATTTAAAGTGGAATCAGTTTCGTTATTTATTCATAGTATGGTCTATTCATGCATTATCTCTAGATTAATAGACACAGGGTACACCTCTTTGTACCCCTAATACTAATGTATACGTCTTCAAAATATTGCCCCCAAAAATGGTGAAAGAAATACTCATGTCACCTGATCTACATATACATTTTATCACAGTAATATTCTGAACAAAAAAAAACATAAAAATGTAACACTTATGATTGTACAAAAGCCTAAAAGGAAAGTGAACGTGGATAACTAATAACATCCATGTCCAGGTTGCCTAATGCTCTCAAATGTCATTCCCATTCGTGACGACATATTTGTTTTTTCCTATGATTATGTATTCAAACTCAACCCTGTTGAAAATGTCTAATCCTATGACTCACTTTATACTTTGCCTGATTTCGTAATGTCTCTATTGACACCTGCTTTCCTACACATTTTCCCCAGTTCATCATTGTGACTAACTCTTCACATGTGCTGACATTTACATTCACTCTCCCAATGAAACCCTATTGCTAAAGAAGCTTTTTATTCCAAATCATATACTCACTCTTCTTCCTAAACCTACTGACTATCTTCCTAATCCTACTGACTATTCCTTTTTGACTGGATGTTCTCTTCTACATTCAATCATCCAAGGTACAAGGTCCTATGCCACTGTATTTCGATTTAACTGAGACAATTGTACAGAACATAATTCAACACTAAGTATCCAAATCAAGGGCTCAATGCCCTTCTGGGCTTCAAATCCTTCTTAGATTCCCGTTTTCATACATATATTTCACCTATATATTCTTATAAATATCGCAGGTTCCCAATCTCATTATTCATCCTGCAGAATGATTCCTAACCCAAATCGAACATATTATTAACCCTAACCATACACTAACTTTGCAGGAGAGCAGGAACAGTGTGTGTATTAAACTACAGGAATCTAGGGGATGTTCACCTGCTGAGAAACTCAAATGTTCATGCAGAAGTGATCCCTGGTGAAGATGAAGGCAGCTATGAATTACCTCAGAAAGCAAAAGTCATCTTCCATGGCAATCATCCTGGTCAGGATGAAGGGTTGTGTCTGAATCAATCTCTCTCTTCTTAATGTATAGAACATGGACCAAACCAGTCCTGTGTGGAAGCTGTTCCTGGGTGCTTACGGTTGATATAACATTCTAACTAGAGAAAGTGTCCCATGAAAATCAGGGCAGCCTCCACCTCATAGTATTTTGGAAGCAACTCTTAGGACAAAGTGGTTGCCAAGGCAGTGACATAATTCAGATCCTGAAGGAAGTGATCTCACCTCACTTCCTTGGTGATGGAACTCTCTGAACTTGAAATCCAGGAATCCAGGCACCCAGAGACAGTCTCTGTTCTAGTCCCAGTGGTCTGACATGTTTGGATTTACCAAGGACAGAGTCAGTCTTTCTTGGTACCTACAGATGTGAGGAAGGCCAAATGCCAGGAAACCTCTGAAGAGGGGCTTTTCCTGAGAAGGCAGGTAGTGCCTCACCGCTGGCTCTTGAGAACTTCACAGAGTTGGCCAAGCAGACATGATCTGAGACAGGAGAGGTAATTTTGGAGGAACATAGTATGGCTCACTAGTCAGAGGATACTCCGGGGAGTCACAGACCTACTAGGGGGAAGGAGGTGCCTTTGTGGGTGTGGGTGTGAGTTTGTGGTTTTGTCTCATGTTCTGAGGATAGGTAGGAAAGGCGGTTTGTTTGGTATGGAGTGGAATATTTGTATTAAGTCCTTTGACAAGGCGAGTGTTCCTATGTGTGTGTGTATCCCACTGAGTCCATTGTTGTAGACATTAGAAAAGACAATGCATCAATGGATGTGTTCTGTCTAGTAGAAAGCTTCCCAGAATTCATCCTGCCCAATTCATGAGTGGACTCTGGCTTGCCTTATGGATGGGCAACACCTACAAGCTTCCTAATTTCCTGTTTTCTCTCTCAATTTTGGCGACTCTCCAGAATAGTATCATGGTTTTGTGTCCAAGATTTGTACCGCCTCCAAGATCTGTGACATTGTTATGTACTGGAAGCTGAAGGAAATGGCTAGCATCTCAGAAATCTCAGATATCTGTTGACCAGGAAAGTCTCAGTGGAGAAACCCTGCTTTGGTCCTTCTGCTTACCTATTGTTCTGTTGAATGTCAGGAAGTTTTTTGCCTCAAGCCACCACTTTGTGAAGCCTGAAGAAAAGAGTTTTCAAATGGAAATGAAAGGGCATCACCTGTGGCTCTTTGCTTAATTGCTTAGGATTGGGATATGTCTGAATCAGCCTGTTGGCCCTGTGTGAGGCTGTGGCTTAGATTCTCAGCACCTGATGGATCTAAAGATAGATCCCATGCGTGCATCCAAAACCAAAATGGCAAAAAGATCAGATATTGTTGATGAACTCTCTTGCCTTCCTCTGGTAGGTTCCTGATATTCATCAAGTGAGAATAGGGATCCTTTGGGTCAAATGAGTTCTTCAAAGCCCTGCAGAGGCTAGGCCATAGGTGCTTGATTTTTATGACTCCAATTCACTTAAAGAATCTAAACCCCAAAGCTAGAAGGCCTCAAGTTGGAGAAGCCAAGCAATATTAAAGGCAGGCCTATTTGATCACTACTGGTTCACAGGAAGAGAGTCCAGGCCACCCTGACTTTAGGCAAATGAGGGGCAGGGAGCTTATTTTAGACACTGTCGTGGGCTGCGTCCCTTATGGAAACTTCCAGCCAGAGGATATGATGAGTGTCTATATGGAAGAAGATGAGGGCCATGTGAGAGTGTTTGGTTTTAATTGTGGACATATGTCTGGCGGTTGGAAGAGATCACTGGGTCCACCTAGGCTTGCACTCTGGTGTGATTCCCCTTAGAGACTGAGTTCTTTTACTGATCTCAGAGAATTATTGCCAGGAATTGTGTTGGAATTTTAGATGGCCATGCATGAGAGTTGTCCTTGGAAAGTGACATCTAGGCTCAAGGTGACTTTCCACAGAGCACAGGGAATCTCAGCCAGGATATCACATGATATTATTCTTAAAGACTTGGCAGCCATATTTGAGAGTCAAAACACACATGGAACATACATTGTAGACCTCAATGGGCCTGGCTTAATCTGACTTTTGGGCACTTTTGGAAGCCTTGCCTGTAAGAATTCTCCAGAGTTTTCATTGAAATGAGCTTCCTCACCATTTAATGGTTTCTGAGTGAATTGAAATCCACAGTGCCTCCAACTTCATCCTTGAAAATTGGCTAGATCAATACCATGAAATTTTTGAAATTCCCATCACCGGGTAGCTCTGGAGAACACTTGAATGTCCTGTTGCTGATCATGAGTATACAAGACAGTGCCTTGATTGACTGGGTTTTATGAAAATGGTGTTTAACAGAGATGCCAGTAAGTTGGATCCTGCTGAGTAGTTGTACTAGAGTAGTGGATGGCAGGTGTGTAATAAAACATCTGTGGTGGGGGCATGTGAATCTGCCATTGGCTTCCAAATGGATTGTGACTGACATTTTGCAGCCAGTAGACCCTTATATGTAAAAGCATATTGTTATATGGAGAGGTTTTAGGGCAATGTTCAGAATCAGGTTGCTATGGAAAATGGGGCAAGCTATGTGGGATAGAAGCCTGGTTGGTGCATTCTCCTGACGAACCTGACCCACCACACTTGACAGAACTCACTTCAGCACTGTGTCCCAGTTGAACTCCTTGTATTTCATGAAGCAAATACCAAACTCCCAGTGCAGCAGCAAGAAATACCACGAATAGTGGAGGATGACCAAATGGAATTACAGTCCACAAGGGGAGACATTTAGACCCCAGTGGCCACAGGTTACCTACAAATAGAAAATTCAGCACTGCTGCCTCATGTTCATTGGAAAATAAGAATCCATGTCATCCAGATCACATAGATGAAGACTCAGCTATGATGGTCTCACAACAAATGAAACTAATGCTCCTGACAACAGCATATATTTCATTGCCCAACCTCAGAGGCAGTTTCTCCAGATGTTAGGCTGGCAGAACTTCATGTTTGTGGAGTTTTTACCCTGTCCCTTACTTTTGGAAACTCCTCTACCACCTGCAAATTTGTGAACTCCTGAGCATTTTTCATTCCACATATGTATTCACAGATTTTCTAACTCTTCTCCTCTAATTGTGTCTTATGTGGGGCAAAGGTAATGTCAAGGCATTGTGCTGAATGAGAGTGGGAATTTTTTGTGTAGCACATATTTGCATACACATTGGATACATTTTCCAATTTTCCATTCAAAATACTGAATCCCTGACACTAACACATACCCTACTAGACTTTGACTTCTAATCCTAATATGGTGGAGAAAAATAACCCAAACAGAATAGAAATACAAGAGGTTCACAGGAGGCATGGTGTATAGTTGGACTTGCCTTTCGTATGATAAATGGTAGGTGTTATAAATCTAGCGAATTTTAATTGAAATAGTTCTCCATGTGTTTTAAAAGTTAACAAATATGTGAATAACTGTCTCCCTTTCTCTGTAGCCTATTCATCACATGTATTTTCATATGCACATTTAGAATTCTACCTGGTATCACTCGTACATTTTGTGAGGTGGCTGGCTTGGCAGCTGCAAATTGTGAGAAGAGATCACTCCTACTAAACGCTGTTGGAACTGAAAATACAACATATGAGTGAGCTTCTTATTTGAACAACATAAATCCATGTTCATTAAAATGAATATTTTTGGATCTGTGGATGATATATTACTTCGTGGTGAATTTCGATTGGCATACATAATGCTACTTTTTAATGTCTGTGTGTGTATGTGTGTGTGTGTGTATATATATATATATATATATATATATATATATATATATATATATATATATTCACTCTCCAGATTTTTCAAAATATGAAGTATATTTTTCTTATTATACACTCCCTAAATTCACTCATATTCATGTATTTGGATTAATAATCAAGTTTTCACAAGAATATTCTCAGAATTATTCATCCACCAGAAATACATATTTGTTTCTTAGTACTGAAAACTAACTTCGGGGGATCATATGATGGTGGTGAAGGGAGTGCATCACCCCCATGTACCGCGTCACTGTGCGGGAGAATGACGAGTTATAACGGCTAAAATATATCTTGTTAGAAATTTCCAGCAAAATTGGGGTGCTCCAAAACCTAGTGGACATATTTCCATCTCACGAGGATCAGCTACGCGAGCTCAAACACGAGTGATTTGTCCGCATGGAGCGTCATGCTGCTTATTCAGGAAATCGGTCTGTGGCTAGAGTCTGCGGCGCGCACTGGGAAACGAAGAGATAGCAATGCAAATATACAGCGGTGTGGATTCTGTGGGCTCCTGCCAGGTATGCAATCACTGTGCTAAGTGCTGAATTCTTTGTTTGAGATGGGTAAGGATGCAGTCCAATTCGGTTCTCCACACCGGTCAGACCACAGAGGAAGCCAGCGGCCACTATCTTGGAGAGCTGATGTCACCATCCCTGTTTTTGACTGATCGAAGCTCATTCAGCTATAGAACAGGTAATTTCAGGATGCCATTCACCTTTGTGTTGCAGACAAATTACTCAGGCTATTTCAGAAAATTGAAAAAGAGGGAGATCTTCCAAATTCATTCTACGAGGCCAATATCACCCTGATTCCTACACCAGATAGACACTTCAAAGAAAGAAGACTAAAGACCGATATCTCTAATGAACCTAAATGCAAAAATCTTAAATTAAATTCTGGCAAATCAGATACAAAAACATATCAAAAAAATGTGCACCATGATCAAGTAGGGTTCATCCCTGGGATGCAAGGAGGGTTCAATATACGAAAATCAATAAGTGTTATTCACCACATCAATAGACTTAAAAATAAAAACCATATTATCATCTAGATAGATGCAGAAAAAGCATTCGACAAAGTACAGCATCCCTTTATGTTCAAAACTCTCGAAAAACTAGGAATAACAGGAACATTCCTCAATATTGTAAAAACAATCTATGCTAAACCGCAGGCTAGCGTCATTCTGAATGGAGAAAAATTGAAGACATTCCCTCCAAAATCTGGAACAAGACAGGGATGCCCGCTCTCACCACTTCTGTTCAATATAGTTCTCAAAAGACTGGCCAGAGCAATTAGACAGATGAAAGAAATTAAAGGCATATAAATAGGAAAAGAATAACTTAAATTATCACTATTGCAGATGACATGATTCTATACCTAGCAGACCCAAAAGGTTCTACAAAGAAACTAATAGAGCTAATAAATGAATTCAGCAAAGTGGCAGGATATAAAATCAACACGCATAAATCAAAGGCATTCCTGTATATCAGTGACAAATCCTCTGAAATGGAAATGAGGACAACCACTCCATTCACAATATCCTAAAAAAAAAATGGGAATCAACCTAACAAAAGAGGTGAAAGTCTTATACAATGAAAACTACAGAACCCTAAAGAGAGAAATAGAAGATCTTAGAAGATGTAAAAATATACCCTGTTCATGGATAGGCAGAACTAACATCATCAAAATGGCGATATTACCAAAAGTTCTCTATAGGTTTAATCCAATGCCAATCAAAATCCCAAAGGCATTTCTTGTAGAAATAGAGAAAGCAATCATGAAATTCATATGAAAAAATAAAAGACCCAGAATTGCAAAACAATGCTAAGCAGGAAGTGTGAATCAGGCGGTATAGCGATACCAGACTTCAAACTATACTACAGAGCAATAGTAACAAAAATAGCATGGTACTGGTACCAAAACAGGCAGGTGGACCAATGGTACAGAATAGAGGACACAGAAACCAATCAACAAAACTACAACTATCTTATATTTGATAAAGGAGCTAAAAGCATGCAATGGAGGAAGGATAGCATCTTCAACAAATGGTGTTGGTAAAACTGAAAATCCATATATAACAAAATGAAACTGAATCCCTTTTTCTCACCATGCACAAAAGTTAACTCAAAATGAATCAAGGACCTTGATATCAAATCAGAGACACACTGTCTGATAGAAGAAAAATTTGGTTACGATGTACATACTGTGGGGTTGGGCTCCAAATTCCTCAATAGGACACCTATAGTACAAGAGTTAATAACTAGAATCAACAAATGGGACTTACTCAACTAAAAAAGTTTTTTCTCAGCAAAAGAAACAATAAGAGGTAAATAGGGAGCCTACATACTGGAAAGAAATCTTTACTACTCACACTTCAGATAGAGTCCTAATATCCAGAGTATACAAAGAACTCAAAAAATTAGACAATAAGATAACAAATAACCCAATCAACAAATGGGCCAAGGACCTCAACAGACACTTCTCAGATGAGGACATACAATCAATCAACAAGTACATGAAAAAATGCTCACCATCTCCAGCAGTCAGAGAAATGCAAATCCAAACCACCCTAAGATACCATCTCACTCCAGTAAGATTAGCAGCCCTTATGAAGTCAAACAACAATAAGTGCTGGCAAGGATGTGGGAAAAGAGGTACACTTGTACATTGCTGGTGGGACTGAAAATTGGTGCAGCCAATTTGGAAAGCAGTATGGAGATTTCTTGGAAAGCTTGGAATGGAACCACCATTTGACCCAGCTATTGCCCTTCTTGGTCTATTCACTAAAGACCTAAAAAGAGCATGCTACAGGGACACTGCTACATCGATGTTCATAGCAGCACAATTCACAACAGCAAGACTGTGGAACCAACTTAGATGCCCTTCAATAGAAAAATGGATAAAAGAAATGTGGCATTTATACACAATGGATTATTACTTTGCATTGAAAAATAAAAAATCATAGAATTTGCAGGGAAATGGATTGCATTAGACTAGATTATGCTAAGTGAAGCTACACAATTCCTATAAAACAAATGCCAAATGTCATCTTTGATATAAGGAGAGTAACTAAGAACAGATAGGGATGAAGAGCATGACAAGATGATTAACATTAAACAAGGATGAGAGGAAGAAGGGAGGGAGAAGGGAAATTGCATGGAATTGGAAGGAGACTCTCTGGGTTATACAAAATTACATACAAGAGGAATTGAGGGGAAAGGGAAAAATAATACAAGGGGGAGAAATTTATTACAGTAGAGGGAGTAGAGAGAGAAGTGGGGAGGGGCGGGGAGGCCAGGGGTAATAGTAGAGGATACGAAAGGCAGCAGAATACAACAGACACTAGTATGGCAATATGTGAATCAATGGATGTGTAACTGATGTGATTCTGCAATCTGTATACAGGGTAAAAATGGGAGTTCATAACCCACTTGAATCAAAGTGTAAAATATGATATATCAAGAACTATGTAATGTTTTGAACAACCATAAATAAAAATAAAAAAAAAACCTCTCTTTGGTGAATAATGCATGCAATTCTAATATTTCTACAGTAACTGACCCAGTTTAACATCAATGTAAGTAGATTCCTATTGGACATGATGTGTATTTTGACGTTCACTTTTATTCAACACTGGTACATTACTATTTCATCAGTTTATGCACATAACAGGATATATATTTCATTCACAATTTAGAAAATTTATAGGCACTTGTTTCACTTTCAATCACTTCCTGCTTCAGAACACATGAATTCCTCCATATTTCTTGATTGGTCTTTTTATGAGACTTTTTTCCAAACATATTATTTTCGATTTCCATAATCACTTTTGAAACAAAACTCACATACACTTCATGATAAACAATAACCCTAAGATTACCATTAGATATATAACTGGTTGGAGTGAATGATTGTATGTCAATATATGATTTCCTATATATTTTCAGATATCAATTCAATCCATTATTTAAAGTGGAACCAGTTATAATATTTATTCACAGTATGGTCTATTCATGCATTATCTCTATATTCAAAGACACAGGGTACACCACTTTGTACCCCCAATACTAATTTATATGTCTTCAAATATTGCTCCCAGTAATGGTGGAAGAAATACTCATGTCATATGATCTACATACACATTTGATCACAATATTTTTCTGGGCACAAAATGCAAAGATCACACTTATGATTGTACCAAATCCTAAATGGAAAGTGAACATGGATTACTAAAACGATAAATGTCCAGGTTGCCTAATGCTTTCAAATGTCATTCCTATTGGTGACGACATATTTGTTTCTTCCTAAGATTATGTATTCAATCTCAACCCTATTGAAAATGTCTAATCCTATCACTCACTGTATAATTGCCTCATTTCATAATGTCTGTATTGATATTTTCCTTTTTACATATTTTCCCCAGTTCATCATGTGACTGACTCTTCACATGTGCTGAAATTTACATTCACTCTATAACAAAAACCCTATTGCTACAGAACTTTTGCCCCAAATCCTATACTCACTCTATTTCCTAAAGATACTGACTACCTTCCTAATCCCACCGACTATCTCAATTTGAGTGGATGTTCTCTTCTAAAATCAATCATCCAAGGTGTAAGGTCCTATGCCATTGATTATCGATTTATCTGAGACATCTGTGCAGAACGTAATTATAAGCTAAGTATCCCAATCAAGGGCCTAATGCCCTTCTGGGCTTCAAATCTTACCTAGATTTCTGTTTCCATACTTATATTTCACCTCTATAATCTTATAAATATCGCAGGTTCCCAATACTATTAATCATCCTTCGCAATGATTCGTAACCCAAATCGAACATGTTATTAACCCTAACCATACACTCTTACCTTAATCTAACTTTGCAGAAGAGCAGGGACAGAGTTCGTCTTACAATACAGGAATGTAGGGTATCTTCCTCCTGCTGAGAACCTCAAATGTCCATGCAGACTTGATCCCTGGAGAAGATGTAGGCAGCTATGAAGGACCTGAGAGAGCAAATGTCATCTTCCATCGCAAACAACCTTCCCAGGATGAAGGGTTGTGTCTGAATAAGCCTCTCTCTTGTTAATGTAGAGAAGATAGACCAAACCAGGCATGTGTGGAGAGCTATTCCGGGGTACCTATGGTTGATATACCATTCTAACTTGTAAAAGTGTCACAGGAAGAAAGGGCAGCCTCCATCTCATAGGAGTATTGTAAGCAACAGTTAGGACAAAGTGGTTGCCAAGGCAATGACCTCAAAGAATTCCTGAAGGAAGTAATCTCACCTCACTTCCTTGGTGATGGAACTCTCTGAACTTGGAATCCGGGAAGCCAGGCACCCAGAGCCAGTCTCAGTCCCAGTCCCAGTGGTCGTATTTTTTGGATTTACCAAGGACAGAGTCAGTCTTTCTTGGTACCTACTGAGGTGAGGATGAACAAATGTCAGGAAAGCTCTAAAGAGGGGCCTTTCCTGAGAAAGCAGGTAGTGGCTCACCGCTGGCTAGTGACAACTTCACAGATTTGGCCAAGGAGACCATATGTGACACAGGACAGGCGATTTCATCAGAACATAGTTTGGCCCACCAGTCAGAGGACACTCCCAATAGTCACAGACCTACTTGGGGGAAGGAGCTTCCTTTGTGTGTGTGGGTGTGGGTTTGAGATTTTGTCTCATGTTCTGAGAATAGGTAGGAAAGGCGGTTTGTTTGGTTTGGAGTGAACTGTTTCTGGTAAGTCGTTTGACAAGGCCAGTGTTTCTTTGTCTGTGTATCCCACTGTGTCCGTGGTTTTAGATATTAGAAAAGAGAATGAATCATTGGATGTGTCCTGTCTAGACTCAACTTGCCCAATTTATGAATGGACTGCGGCTTGACTTATGGGTGGACAACTCCAACAATCTTCCTAAGTTCCTGTTTTCTTCCTGAATTTTGCCCAATTTATGAATGGACTGCGGCTTGACTTATGGGTGGACAACTCCAACAATCTTCCTAAGTTCCGGTTTTCTTCCTGAATTCTGGCCACTCTCCAGAATAGGCTCATGGTTTTGTGTCCAAAATATGTACCACCTCCAAGCTCTGTGACATGGCCATGTACTGGATAGCTGAAAGAAATGGGAGCATCTCAGAAAACTCAGATATCAGTTTGACCAGGAAATTCTAAGTGAAGAAACCCTGCTTTGGGCCTTTTGCTCATCAATTGTTCTGTTGCCCTGAATGTCAGGAAGGCCTTTGCCTCAGGCCACACCATTGTAGAGCCTAAAGAAACAGTTTTCAAATGGAAATGAAAGGGCATCACCTGTGGCTCTTTGCTTAATTGCTTTGGAAAGGGATGTGTCTGAATCAGTCTTTTGGCCCTGTGTGAGACTGTGGCTTAGATTCTCAGCACCTGATGGATCTAAAGAAGGATCCCATGTGTGCATCCAAAACGAAAATGGACAAAAGAGCAGTCAGTGTGGATGAAGTCTCTCGCATTCCTCTGTAAGTGTCCTGTTCTCCATCATGTGAGAACAGTGATCATTTGGTTCAAATGTGTTCCTCAAAACCCTGCAGAGGCTAGCCCATAAGTGCTTGGTTTTTCTCGAGACTCCAATTCACATAAAGAATCTAAAACACACAGTCAGTAGGCCTCAAATTTTAGAAGCAGTGCCATATTAATGGCAGGCTTATTTGATCACTCTTGGTTCACTGGAAGGATGTCCTGGCCACCCTGATTTTAGGCAAAAGAGGGACAAGGGAGGTTATATTGGACACTGTCTTGGGCTGCACCCCTCATGGAAACCTCCAGCCAGAGGTTATGATGATTGTGTAAATGGAAGAAGATGAGTGCCATGTGGAAGTGTTTTGGATTTAATTGTGGATATTTGTGTGACAGTTGGAAGACATAACAAGGTCTACCTGGGCTTGAACTCTGGTGTGATTCCCCTTATAGACTGAGTTCAGGAACTGATCTCAGAGAAGTATTGCCATGTATTGTGTTGTGATTTAAGAGGCCATGTATGAGAGTCACCCTTGGAAACTGAGATCTAGCCCCAGAGTGGCTTTCCACAGAGCTCTGGGAATTTCAGCCAAGATATCACATGATTTCATTCGAAAGACTTGGCAGCCATAGTTGAGAGTGAAAACACACATGGACCTCATATTGTAGACCTCAATGGGCCTGGCTTAATGTGACCTTTTGGCCATTCTTTGGGAAGCCTTGCCTGTGAGGGTTCTCCAGAGCTTTCATTGAAATAATCTTGCTCACCATTTACTGGTTCCTGAATGAATTGAAACCCACAGTGCCTCCAACTTCATCCTTGAAAAATGTCTAAATAAATACCATGAAATTTTTGAAATTCCCATGACCAGGTGGCACTGGAGAACCTTTGGATGTCCTGTTGCTGATCATGGATGTACCAGACAGTGCCTTGCTTGACTGGGTTTCATGAAAATGGTGTAGAACAGAGGTGCCAGAAAGTTGCAGCCTGCTGAGAAGTGGGCCTAGAGCTTTGGTGGGCAGGAGTGTGATAAAACATCTCTGTTGGAGCAATGTGGATCTTCCATTGGCTTCCAAATGGCTTGTGGATTACATGAAGCAGCCAGCAGACCCTTGTAATTAAAGGCATCTTGTTATATGAAGAGGATTCAGGGCAATGTTCAGAATCAGGTTGCTATGGACAAGGATGCAATGTGGCAAGCTTTGAGGGATAGAAGCGTGGTTGGTGCGTTCTTCTGCAGACTCTTAACCACCGCACATGGCAGATCTCCCTCCAGCACTGTGTCTCAGTTGAACTCCTTGAATTTCATGAAGCAAATACCAAACTCCCAGTTCAGCAGCAAAAACCCCACAAAAAGTGGAGGAGGACCAAATGACTTCACAGTCCAACGGGGAGACACTTAGTCCCCAGAGGCCACAGTTTACCTAAAAAGAAGAAAATCAACACTGCTACCTCATGTTCATTGGAAAATAAGATACCATGTCCTCCACGTCACATAGAGGCAGACCCAGCTTTGATGGTCTCACTACAAAGGAAGCCAATTCTCCTGACAACAACATAATTTTCACGTTCCCAAACTCAGAGGCAGTTGCTCTAAAAGTTTTTAGGCCAGCAGAGCTCCATGTTTGTGGAGTGTTTACCCTGTCCCTTACTTTTGGAAACTCCTCTACAACCTCCAAGGTTGTGAACTCCTGAGCATTTTCCATTCCAGATATGTATTCACTGATTTTCTATCTATTCTCCTCTAACTGTGTCTTACTTGGGGTGAAGGTAATTTCAAGGCATTGTTCTGGATGAGAGTGGGAGGATATTTGTGCAGCATATATTTGCATACAAATTGGATTCAATTTCCAAGTTTCCTTTTGAAATACTGAATCCCTGACACTAACCCATACCTACTAGACTCAGACAACTCATCCTAATATGATAGAGAAAAATAACACAAACCTATAGAAATACAAGCAGTTCATTGGAGGCATGTTGTATAGTTGGACTTGCATTTTGCATTATACAAGGTAGGAGTTATAAATCTGGTCAATGTTTAATAGAAAAAGATCTCCATGTGTTTTTAAAGTTAACAAATATGAGAATTCATGTTTCCCTTTCTCTTTAGCCTATTCACACTTATATATTTATATGCATATATAGAATCCTACCAGGTATCACACGTACATCTTTGTGAGGTGGCTGACTTGGCAGATACAAATTGTGAGAAGAGATCACTCCTCCTAAACGCTGTTGGAACTGAAAATTCAACCTATAGGGAGCGTCCTAGTAGAACAACATTATACATAAACTCATGTTCAGTAAAATAAACATTTTTGCATCTGTGGATGATATATATTTACTGATGAATTTCGATTAGCATTTATATTGCTACTTTTTAATGTCTGTGAGTGTTTTTTATTTGTGTGTGTGTGTGTGTGTGTGTGTACACTCTCCAGATTTTTCAAAATATGAAATATATGTGTCTAATATACACTCTCTAAATTCATTCATGTTCATGTATGTAGATTTTTAATCAACATTTCACAAGATTATTCTGAGAAATATTCATCCACCTGAAATACATATTTGTTTCCTAGTACTGAAAACTAACTTCAGGGAATGATGCATACAAATCCTAATTATTCTACAGTAACTGACCCAGTCTAACATCAATGCAAGTAGATTCCTATGGGACATGATATGTAATTCTTTATTCATTTGTATTCGACACTGGTACATTATTATTTCTTCAGTTTTTGCACATCATAGGATATACATTTCATCCACAAGTTCACAAATTAATATGCATTTGTTTCAACTTTCACCACTTCTTGCTTCAGAACACATGTATTTTCAGGGTTTCTTGACTGGTCTTTTCATGAGACTTCTTTCCAAACACATTATTTTGAATTTCCATAATCATTTTGAAGCAAAACTCACACACTCTTCATGATAAACCAAAACACAAATATTTCCATTACATATATACCTGGTTGGAATGAATGATTGTATATCAATATACGATTTCCTTTAATTTTTCAGATATTAGATCAATTCATTTTTTAAAGTTGAAAAAAGTTATATTATTTATTCACATTAGGGTCTATTCATGCTTTATCTCTATATTCATAGACACAGGGTACACCTCTTTGTACCCCCGATTCTAATTTTACATCTTCAATATATTGCTCGCAGAAATGGTGGAAGACATACTCATGTCACCTGATGTACATATACATTTAATCAAAGTAATATTCTGGACAAAAAAATGTAAAGGTCACATTTATGATTGTACCAAAGCCTAAATGTAAAGTGTACATGGATTACTAAAAACATCCATGTCCAGGTTGCCTAATGCTGTCAATTGTCAATCCTATTGGTGACTACATATTTGTTTCTTCCTAATTTATATATTCAAACTCAACCCTGTTGAAAATGTCTAATCCTATCACTCACTTTATACTTTGCCTGATTTCATAATGTTTCTATTGATATCTGCTTTTTTACATATTTTCCCAAGTTCATCCTAGTGACTGACACTTCATATGTGCTGACATTTACATTCACTCTATAATCGAAACCCTATTGCTAAAGAACTTTTGGTCCAAATCCTTTAATCACTCTTCTTTCTAAACCTACCGACTATCTTCCTAATCCTACCGACTATCCCTTTTTGATTGGATGTTCTCTTCTACATTCAATCATCCAATGTAAAAGGTCCTATGCCATTGTATATCGAATTATCTGAGACAACTTTGCAGAGCATAATTCAAAGCTAAGTATCCCAATCAAGGGAAAAACCCTTCTGGGCTTCAAATCATACCTAGATTTCTGTTTTCATACTTATATTTCACCAGATCTTAGAGAAGACGGACCATTTCAGGGGAACATAGTATGGCCCACCTGTCAGAGGACAATCTGGATAGTCACAGACCTAATTGGGGGAAGGAGGTGCCTTTGTGGGAGTGGGTATGGGTTTATTGTTTTGTCTCATGTTCTGAGAATAGATGGGAAAGGCGGTTAGTTTGGTTTGGAGTGGACAGTTTCTAGTAAGTCATTTGACAAGGCAAGTGTTTCTATGTCTGTGTATCCCACTGTGTCTGTTGTTGTAGATATTGGAAAAGAGAATGCATTAATGGATGTGTACTGTCTAGTGTAAATCTTCCCATAATTCAACCTGCCCAATATATGAATGGAGTGCAGCTTGTCTTTTTGATGTGCAACACCTGCTATCTTTCTAAGTTGTTGTTTTCTTCCTGAATTCTGGCCACTATCCAGAATAGGCTCATGGATTTGTGTCCAAAATATGTACCACCTCCAAACTCTGTGACATGGCCATGTACTGGAGAGCTGAAGAGAATGGCGAGCATCTCAGAAAATGCAGATATCAGTGTGACCAGGAAAGTCTCAGTGGAGAAACCCTGCTTTGGGCCTTTTGCTTACTTATTGTTGTTTTGCACTGAATGTCAGGAAGTTCTTTGCCTCAATCCACCACTTTGTGAAGCCTGAAGTAAACAGTTTTCAAATGGAAATGAATGTCATCACCTGTGGCTCTTTGCTTAATTGCTTTGGGAAGGTATGTGTCTGAATTAGTCTCTTGGCCATGTTTGTGTCTATGACTTAGATTCTCAGCACCTGATGGATCTAAAGAATGGTCCCATGTGTGCGTCCAAAGCCATAATGGCAAAAAAAAAATCATTCATTATGGATGAAGTCTCTTGCCTTCCTCTGTTAATTTCCTGAACTCCATCAAGTGAGAATAGGGATTCTTTGGGTCAAATGAGTTCTTCAATTCCCTGCAGAGGTGCTTGGGTTTTCGCATAACTCCAAATCACATAAAGAATTGATACCTGAAATCAGTAGGCGTCAAATTGGAGAAACACAGAAGTATTAACGGCAGGCTTATTTGATCACTCCTCGTTCACAGAAACGGTGTCCAGGCCACCCTGACTTTAGGCAAATGAGGGGCAAGCGAGCTGATTTTGGACACTGTCTTGGCTTTTCTCATGACTCCAATTCACATAAAGAATCTAGACCCCACAGTCAGAGAGCCTCAAATTGGATAAGCGGAGCAGTATTAAGGGCAGGCCTATTTGATCACTCCTGTTTCACAGGAAGGGTGCCCAGGCTACCCTGAAGTTAGGCAAAAGAGGTGCAAGAAGCTTATTTTGGACATTCTCTTGGGCTGCACAACTCATGGAAAACTCCAGGAAGAGGTTATGATTAGTGTCTATATGGAAGAAGAATAGGGCCATGAGGGAGTATTTTGGTTTTAATTGTTTTCATTTGAGTCGCGGTTGGAAGAGTTGTCTGGGTCCACCTGGACTTGAACTCTGGTGTGATTCTCCTTATAGACTGAGTTCTGGAACTGACCTGAGAGAAGTATTGCCATGAATTGTGTTGGGATTTTAGGAGGCCAGGCATGAAGTTGCCATTGGAACCTGAGATCTAGGCACAGGTTGGCTTTCCACAGAACACTGCGAATCTCAGCCAGGATATTACATGATTTTATTCTGAAAGACTTGGCATGCATTATTGAGATTCAAAACACACATGGACCTCGCTTTATAGACCTCAATTGGCCTCGCTTCATGTGACTTTTTGGCCACTCTTTGGGTAGCCTTGCCTGTGAGAGTGCTCCAGAGCTTTCCCTGAAATTAGCTTCCTAACCCTTTATTGGTTCCTGAATGAATTGCAAACCACAGTGCCTCCAACTTCATCCGTGAAAAATTGCTAGATAATTACCATGAAATTTTTAAAATTCCCATGACCAGATGTCACTGGAGGACCTTTGATGTCCTGTTGATGATCATGAATATACCAGACAGGGCCTTGATTGACTGGGTTTCAGGAAAATGGTGTAGAACAGAGATGCTGGTAAGTAGAAGCCTAGTGAGTAGTGGGCCTAGAGAAGTGTTACGCAAGTGAGTGATAAAACATCTGTGGTGGGGCCATGTGGATCTTCCACTGGCTTCCAAATGGCTTGAGAATGACATGGTGCAGCCATCAGACCCATATACGTAAAGGCATATTTTTATATGGAGAGGTTTTAGGGCAATGTTCAGAATCATGTTGCTATTGTCAAGGGGGCAAGCTACGTGGGATAGAACCCTGGTTGGTGCATTCTCCTGGAGACCCTGCACACCACAGCTGACAGAACTCCCTTCAGCACTGTTTCCCATTTGAACTCGTTGTATTTAATGAAGCAAATTCCAAACTCCCAGTGCAGCAGCAAGAAACACCACGATAATTGGAGGATGACCAAGTTGTTTCACAGTCCACACGGGGAGACACTTAGCCCTCAGTGGCCACAGTTTACCTACAAAGAGAGAATTCAGCACTGCTGCCTCATTTTTATTGAAAAATAAATAACCATGTCCTCCAGGTCACATAGATGCAGATCGAGCTTTGATTGTCTCACTACAAATAAAGCTAAAGCTCCTGAAAACAACATATATTTTAAGTGCCCAACCTTAAAGGCAGATTCTCAAAAAGTCTTTAGGCCAGCAGAGCTCCATATTTGTGGAGTGTTTACCCTGTCCCTTACTTTTGGAAACTCCTCTACCGCCTCCAAAGATGTGAAATCTGGAGCATTTTCCATTCCTGATAGGTATTCACAGATTTTCTAACTCTTCTCTTCTAATTGTGTCTTACTTGGGGCGAAGGTAATGTCAAGGCATTGTTCTGGAGGAGAGTGGGAAGAATTTTCTGTAGCATATATTTGCATAAACATTGGATTCAGTTTTCTATTTTCCATTCAAAATACTGAATCCCTGACTCTAACCCATACCCGACCAGACTCTGACTACTAATTCTAATATGATGGAGAAAAATAACCCAAACAGAATCGAAATACAAGCAGTTCAGAGTAGGCCTGGTGTATTGTTGTACTTTTCTTTTGCATGATACAGAGTTGGAGTTATGAATCTAGTCAATTTATTGTGGAAATAGTTGTCCATGTATTTTTAAGGTTAACAAATATGTGAATTCCTGTCTCCCTTTCTCTGTATTCTTATATGCACATATAGATTCCTCCCTGGTACCACACGTACATTCTTGTGAGGTGGCTGACTTGGCAGATACAAATTGTTAGAAGAGATCACTCCTACTAAACTTGTTGGAATTGGATATTCAACCTATGGTTGAGCTTGCTAGTTGAACAGCATTATACATAAATCCATGTTCAGTAAAATTAATATTTTTAGATCTGTGGATGATATATATTTTATAATGAATTTTGATTGACATATATTTTGCTACTTTTTTGTCTGTGTGTGTGTTTTGTATATATATATATATATATATATATATATATATATATATATATATATACACTCTCCAGATTTTTCAAAATATGAAATATATGTGTCTTATATACACTCCCTAAATTCATTCATGTTTATTATGTGGATTTATAATCAACTATTCACAAGATTATTCTGAGAAATATTCATCCACCTGAAATTTGCCTAATGCTCTCAAATGTCAATCCTAATTGTGACTACATATTTGTTTCTTCCTAAGATTATATATTTAAACTCAACCCTGTTCAAAATATCTAATCCTATCACTCACTTTATACTTTGCCTGATTTTGTAATGTCTCTATTGATATCTGCTTTCCTACATATTTTCCCCAGTTCATCATTGTGACTGACTCTTCACCTGTGCTGACATTTACATTCACTCTCTAATCGAAACCCTATTGCTAAAGAAATTTTTTTCCAATTCCTATACTCACCCTTCTTCATAAAAGTACTATCTTCCTAATGCTACAGAATATCGTTTTTGACTGAATGTTCTCTTCTACATTCAATCATCCAAGTAAATTTGGGGCGAGCTTCAGAGGAGGAGACCACCAACAGACTATCTCTTGCAACATCAAAGGGTTTTTTTGGGTGTCCAGCATGCTGGGGCTCAGAGATCACTTGAATAGAGCAGATAGCCCTGAGAATAGCTTAAATAGAGTTTATATACTTTCCCTGGAGAGGGCAGGGAGGGAATTTTATTGATGGGTCAGGGTGAGAGGGTGGTTTGCATTCACCTGGGTGAGGGAGTACATTCTGCAGTTGGGCAGTTGGGGACAGAACATTCTGGGAACAAGATTTGCAAGCATTTCTCAAGATTTCAATAGTGTTTTGTTAAGCATACAGAAAAACAAGAAGTGACAAGTACCTATTTTATTAAACTTTAATTCCCCACTTCTTCTTCTGGCTACTTTTAATCATAAAAATGATCATTGGAGGGTGTCACATTCTATGTCTGCTAGTGGGGTATTACCATAAGTTTAACTCGTCCAATTTGAGCCTGGAGAAAAGAAATTACACGGTTGAGCAAACAGGATTTTATAGTTAGCAATAATATGAGGATTATTATTGGACCGGCCAGGGTTGATAAAAACGTAGTTAACCAGGAGGAGTGTGTGAACCAAGACTCAAGCCACCCTTTTTGGGCCTCTCTCTCTTGTTGATGCTCTTCAAGGTGTCTTTTAAATTTACTCATAGATTTTATTACAACTCCAGTATGGTCAGCATAAAAACAACATCCTTCCCTCAATGCAGCACAAAGGCCCCCTTCTCTAATGAAGAGGAGGTCCAACCCTCAACTGTTCTTTAAAACAACTTCAGAGAGAGAGATTAAAGATTCATGCAAAGCTCTGATGGAGGTTTCTAATATCTTAGTTTTGCTCTATTGCTTCTTCTAATTGGGTCATTTGTTGTGTCCCATGGACAATGGCAGTGGTTCCTGTGCCCACCCGTGCAGCAACTCCTATTCCTAATAGGATGGCTAAAGTGAGGGATACAAGTTCCCAGTGGAACCGGTTGTATGCCCCCCCTATTTGATCTTCAAACGAACCTGCGTCATGATAGAGCTTTCTGGGAAACATCTGCAACATTTCAAAATAATCACATCTGTTGACCATTTCATAAAAACATAAACAATGTTTAAGTATATAGAATTATGCTGTTGTAGGGACAGACAAGGCAAGGCACCTAAGATAGCACTGAAGACAGGGAAACAGTCCTATATTGTTGCAACTGGATTCAGAGGGCATTGCTTCTGTTGTAATCAATTAGTCCCCTGAAACTCAAGTTTAGGTAGTTTCAGAATTGTGTACCCAACATATAAGGGATGGGGCTCAGAAGTTTACAGTCTGCAGAAGTTCAAAAAAGCAGTATATGTTTCTGATTTTTCCTCTGTTCTGGGCAAGTTAAATTTTCAAGGACACCTGGGAGGAGGAGAGCTTTTTATTCCCTTTCTTATTTTCCCCCTGCCAGCTGTTACAACGGAGCCCAGTTGGTAATTTCTTTATCTTAGAAATGTGGCCATTTCTGTGAAGCCCCAGCTGAAGGCCAGAGGACTTGTTCACATATTTTGTGAAAAACTAGTTAGGGGTTGTCTAGCTTAGAAGTACTGAGTTTTTTAGCCAGTGGCCAAGTATAACAGGGCAATACAAAAAGAGAAAGTTTATCTACATTGAACTCTTTATAGAAACTCTATGCTGAAAGTTCTAAAGTCAGCCATGGTGAAGACTTCTGGAGAAGGACATTTAAGACTTTTCTGTGGGCCTGGTACAGAGGGGGAATACGGGGAAAGTGGGGCTGAGAGAAGCTCCGAGGATCTGAGAATGAGGAAAAAGAGAGGTGTAAAAGAATAATTGGAAAGGTGTTTGGGAATTTCCTAGCAAAAAACTTGAGCAGTAGAACAGGTAGAGAAGAGCAGAAAACGGGAGTGAGTATCCCAAAATCCTGTGAGGGACTTTAAATTTTAGTAACCTGTTTTCAGTGATGACAAAGCAACTTTAATGGCCATTTATATTACATCTTGGATAAGGGTCTGAGAGCTCTCCTCAGCTCGTTTGAGCTTTGGGTTAGCTGGAAAGAGGACCTGGTGGGACCCGGTGTGGGCACTGAGAGGAAGAGAGAGGAGTGAGTGGGTGGAGGGGTACCTCAGTACCTGCTACCTCACAAGCGGGCAATTGTCTGAGAACTGGTGGAGGTTTGGGATTCTGATCTAGTAATTGGAGGGGAGAAATCACGTTGCTGAGGTGGGAGTGACAGCAGAGAGTCTGGAGCAGAAGGCTGAGGATAAAAATCTATTGGAGAAGCATAGTTCAGGATGTGAGTGAAGGAGGGAAAGGGCTTCCACATAGGGGAATCTCCTTTCACCCTTTTGAGCACTTGCAGAAGTTAAAAAGGTCACGCAAAATTTGAGGATCTAGAGACCCCTCTGGGGGCCATCCTTTTTCTGTTGTCTACTTGGTAATATGGCTAATGCTGTGTACTGAATTTGATGAAGTATTGGGTTCCATCAGGCAGCCTCTGTATGCTCACATCTCCATGACATACTGAAGAAGTCGGTTTTTCCCCCACACAGCCGTTACTGTTTGTGGCTTTGATAGTTTCCCGGGCAAACAAGTAATCTAGGATAGCCAACCTGCATCTGGCTCGCGTGTCCCTACATCCATAATGTTTGTTTCCATTATCTATGGTACACAAGGGATTTAATGGTATTTTAGTGGGATTTTCTTCATCAGGGATATCCCAATAGAAAAAACCTATGGCCAGCTGACAAATGTCTGGGTGGAGAGATGGCCACCAGGTCCCTAAGGGGGATGTATGTGAGATCGATTATACACTTTTCCAGTAGGATTTGTGATCAGCCATCGCTGCTTAAAAGGCTGATGAGGGTTAGGACTACTTGTGGCCAAGGGGAGAGTATATAACCTTATCCACATGGCGAATACACAATTTGAAACTGTTACCAGTCTTTTCCAGTTTCCAGAAAGATTCTGGACAAGGAGCAGGCTTGAGATGAGAGGCATGGATCCAAGAAGTGATTCTGTATACCTTTACCACTGTAGGTGTTATAAGTAGCACCTGGTATGGTCCTTTACAGCTGGGTTCCAGGGATGACACCTGATGTCATCTTACATACATGAAGTCTCTTATTTGATATGGATGTGGAATCCCCTGGTACACAGTTTGTTACGCAGTGGGCAGCTATTTTCACAGGTATCACTGAGTTCTTTCAAGAGCTTTAAGTCTGTCAAGCAAGAGGGTGTGGAAAGGATCCTTAGGTCTTACAGTTGGGCTTAGGTCCCTTACTGGATGAGGGCCACCATAGAGAACTTCTCAGGGGGTAAGGTTACTCAAAGAAACAGAAGGATTTTTTCTTGCATGAAACATTGCATAAGTCAGGAGCACAGTCCAATCTTTTATGCTGGTCTCTAAGCTTAATTTCGTTAAGGTCTCTTCAATGGTTCTATTCATTCTTTCTACTTGTCCTGAACTCTGGGGTCTATAAGCACAATATAACTTCCAATTAATCCCCAGGTTCCTGGCTAACCCCTGACTTACCTGGGCCATGAACATCGGTCCATTATCAGATCCTATTACCAGCTTAGCTTCCTCCAATGGTAGAGAGGCTTAGTCAGCAGCAGGGGAATCACTTAGAGTGTGTTCTGTGTTAGGCGACGAGGGCAGGGGGTAAGGAGAGGAGGAAGAGTCCAGTAGAGTCAAATCTTGTGACTCAGGGAAAACAGAGGGTGGAGGAGGAGGAAGAGGTGAGGGTTTGAGAGATCATGTGGGAAGGAGTATGAGCAGAGGCATGGGCAAGGAAAGGCTTCACCCATGGAGGAGGAGATTTGCAGAGGTCCTGAAAAGTTAAGATATATGGCTGTTGATCAGGATGGCTATGTGGCCCTGGCTGAAAGACAATATCTCTGACTTTATAAATTAGTGGGAAGTAGAAAGATCTTTCTTGGGGCCATACGACTCCAAAGATGGGCCATTCTGAGGCACAGAGAGTCTGCCAGGTCCAGCGTTTTACTAAAAAAAGAAAGATTCTGAGCCCTGAAGCGGACTTTGGTTCAGTGATCAAGGGTCAGGGACAGAGGCATTGAAGTGCTCTGTCCCATAATGAAAGGTACACAAACAGTAAAAGCAAAGACACATGACACAGATAAGACAAGACCATAAAGACAGGCAATGGACATCCAACACTGAGACCAGGAATGCGTAGCCGGCAAAACCCGATAGGATGGCAATACCGAATCTAAAAGAAAATATCACTGAGTCGATGAAGCAATTGTTCCTTGATTCTCCGAGTCCTCTTTGGGGTCCCCCAGGGAGGTGCCCTATGTCTCTGTGACACGTCTCTCAGCCACCGTCGGAGAGACCCCAGGCTCTTCATCGCCAGCAATTTTGCCAAGCCCTAACATGACACCTGAAACCAGAAAGAGGCGCCTTACTTGCTGCGAGAGGAGCCCGTTGGGGTCTCTCATCCGCCACTGCCGGAACTCGGTGGAACCTCAATATGTAAAGGTCAGGTGAGTGTTGGAGGAAGAGACTACCAAGAGACTGTCTCATGCAACAGCAAAGGGTTATTTTGCGTCCAGCTTGCTGGGGCTCACAGCTAACTTAAATAGATCAGAGAGCTCTGAGAACAGCTTATGCAGAGCTTACATACATTCCTTGGAGATGGAAGGGAGGGAAGTTTACTGATGTGTAAGGGTGAGTGGGCGGTTCGTGTGACACCGAGTGAGGCAGTACATTCTGCAGTTTGGCAGTTGGGAACAGTACATTCTAGAACAAGATTAGCAAACATTTCTCAAGATTTCAACAGTGTTTTTTTAAGCATACAGAAAAACAGGAAATAGCAAGTACCTATTTTATTAACCTTTCACTACCGACTATCCTTTTTTGACTGGATGTTCCTTCTACATTAATTCATGCAAAGTACAAGGTCCTATGCCATTGTATATCAATTTATCTGAGACATCTCTGCAGAACGTAATTCAATGCTGCGTATCCCAATCAAGGGCCCAATGCCCTTCTGGCCTTCAAATCATACTTAGATTTCTTTTTTCATACATATATTACACCTATATATTCTTATACACATAGCAGGTTCCCAATACCATTATTCATCCAGCACAATGATTTCTAACCCAAATCAAACATGTT
The DNA here is from genome assembly GCF_048772815.1 of Callospermophilus lateralis. Classification (NCBI taxonomy): domain Eukaryota; kingdom Metazoa; phylum Chordata; class Mammalia; order Rodentia; family Sciuridae; genus Callospermophilus; species Callospermophilus lateralis. The sequence goes on along the minus strand of NW_027513260.1, from coordinate 94,861 downwards.
TTTAACCATAATCATACACTATTCCCTCAATCTAACTTTATAGAACATCAGGGAAAGAGTTGATTTTACAATACAGAAATGTAGGGAAACTTCCACCTGCTGATAACCTCAAAGGCCCATGCAGAAATGATCCCTGGAGAAGATGTAGGCAGCTATGAAGGACCTGAGAGACCAAAAGTCATCTTCCATGGCAAACAACCCAGTCAGGATAAAAGGTTGTGTCTGAATCAGATTCTCTTCTTAATGTAGAGAACATGGACCAAAACAGGCCTGTGTGGAGATCTATTCCTGGGTGCCTATGGTTGATATACCATTCTAACTTGTGAAAGTGTCACAGGAAGTAGGGGCAGCCTCAACCTCATGGGACCCTTGGAAGTAACAGTTAAGACAAAGTGGTTGCCAAGACAGGGACCTCATTCAGTTCAGGAAGGAAGTGACCTCACCTCACTTCCATGGTGATGGAACTCTCTGAACTTTGGATCCAGGAAGCCAGGCACCCATAGCCAGTCCAAGTCCCAGTCCCTATGGTCTCACTTGTTTGGATTTACTAAATGCAGTCAGTCTTTCTTGGTACCTTCAGACGTGAGAAGGCCAAATGCCAGGAAAGCTCGGAAGCGGGGCTTTTCTTGAGAAAGTCGTTAGTGGCTCACCGTTGGCTCCTGAGAAGTTCACAGAGTTTGCCAAGGAGACCAGATCTGAGACAGGACAGGCCATTTCGGGGGAACGTATTATGGCCTACAAGTCAGAGGACACTCCGGATAGTCAAAGACCTACTTAGGGGAAGGAGGTGCCTTTGTGGGTGTGGTTGTGGGTTTGTGGTTTTGTCTCATTTTCTGAGAATAGGTAGGACAGTCGGTTTGTTTCATTTGAAGTGGACTGTTTCTAGTAAGTCTTTTCACAGGGCGAGTGTTTCTATGTCTGTGTATTCCACTGTTTCCGTGGTTGTAGATATTAGAAAAGAGAATTCATCAATGGATGTGTCGTGTCTAGTAGAAAGCTTCTCAGCATTCATATTGCCCCGTTTTTGAATGGACTGTAGCTTGCCTTATCGATGAGCAACACCTGCTACCTTCCTAAGTTTCTATTTTTGTCCTGAATTCCGGCCAATTTCAAGAATAGGCCCATGGTTTTGTGTCCAAGATATGTACCACCTCCAAGCTCTGTGACATAGCTATGTACTGGATAGCTGTAGGTGATGGCGAGCATCTCAGAAAACTCAGATATCAGTGTGACGAGGACAGTCTCAGAGGAGAAACCCTGCTTTGGGCCTTTTGCTTACCTATTGTTCTGTTGCCCTGAATGTCAGGAAGTTCTTTGCATCTGGCCACCCCTTTGTGAAGCCTGAAGAAAACAGTTTTCAAATGGAAATGATTGGGCATACCTGTGGCTCTTTTCTTAAGTGCTTTGAAAAGGGATGTGACTGAATCAGCCCCCTGGCCCTGTGTGTGGCTGAGGCTTAGATTCTCAGCACCTGTGGATCTAAAGAAAGTTCCCATGTTTGCATCCAAAGGAAAAATGGCAGAAAGAGCAGCCATTGGGATGAAGTCTCTCGACTTCCTCTGTAAGGTTCCTGAACTCCATCAAGTGAAAATAGGGATCCTTTGGGTCAAATGAGTTCTTCAAAACCTGCAGAGGCTAGCCCATAGGTGCTTGGTTATTTCATGACTAAAATTCACATAAAGAATCTAAACCAAACAGTCAGTAGGCCTCAAATTGGAGAATTGGAGCGGTATTAATGGCAGGCCTATTTGATCACTCCTGGTTCAAAGGATGGGTGTCCAGGCCACCTTTACTATAGGCAAATGAGGGTCAAAGGAGCTTATTTTGAACACTGTCTTGGTCTGCTCCCCTCATGGAAACCTCCAGCAAAATTATGATGAGTGTCAATATGAAAGAAGATGAGGGCCATATGGGAGTGTTCTTGTTTTAATTGTGGTAATTTGTGTGGTAGTTGGAAAAGATGACTCGGATCACCTGGGCTTGAACTCTGGTGTGATTCCCCTTAAAGAATGAGTTCTGGATCTGACCTCAGAGAAGTATTGTCGTGAGTTCTCTTGGGATTTTACTAGGCCACACGTGAGAATCGCCTTTGGAAATTGAGATCTAGGCCCAGGATGGCTTTCCACAGAGCTCGGGGATTCTGAGCCAGGATATCACATGATTTAATTCTTAAAGACTTGGCAGCCCTAGTTGAGAGTCCAAACACATATGGACCTCACATTGTACACCTCAATGTGTCTGGATTCATGTGACCTTTTGGCCAGTCTTTTGGAAGGCTTTTCTGTGAGTGTTCTCCAGAGCTTTCATTGAAATGAGCTTCCTCACCATTTAATGGTTCCTGAATTAATTGAAACCCACAGTGCCTCTAACTTCATTTTTGAAAAATGACTAGATTCATACCATAAAATTTTTGAAATTCCCATGACCAGGTGGCACTGGATAAACTTTGGATTTCCTGTTGCTGATCATGAGTGTACCAAAGAGTGCCTTGATTGACTGGTTTTCGTGAAAATGGTGTAGAACAGAGATGCCAGTAATTTGGAGCCTAATGAGTAGTGGGCCTAGAGAAGTGGACTGTAGGTGTGTAAATAAATATTTTTGGTAGGACCACCTGGATCTTCCATTGGCTTCGAAAGACTTGCGACTGACATGGTGCAGGCAGGAGACCTTTATATGTAAAGGCATCTTGTCATATGGAGAGGTTTCAGGGCAATGTTCAGAATCAGGTTGCTATAGTCAAGGTGAAAGCTATGTAGGATAGAAGCCTGGTTCGTACATTCTCTTTGCGTCCCTGACCAACCACACATGACAGAACTCCCTCCAGCATTTTGTCCCAGTTGAACTCCTTGTATTTCGTGAAGCAAATACCAAACTCCCAGTGCAGCAGTAAGAAACACCCTGGAAAGTGGAGGATCACCAAATGGCTTCACAGTCCACACGGAAAGACACTTAGCTCCCAGTGGCCACAGTTTACCTACAAAGAGAGAATTCAGAACTGCTCCCTCATGTTCATTAGAAAATAAGGACCATGTGCTCCAGGTCATAGAGATGCAGACCCAGATTTCATGGTGTCACTACAAACGAAGCTAAATCTCCTAACAATTACATATATTTCTTGTTCCCAACCTCAGAGGAAGTTTCTCAAGAAGTCTAAAGGCCAGCACAGCTCCATGTTTCTGGATTGTTTACCCTCTCCCTTACTTTTGGAAACTGTTCTACCACCTCCAGTGTTGTGAACTCCTGAGCATTTTCCATTCCACATATATATTCAGATTTTCTAACTCCTCTCCTCTAATTGTGTCTTACTTTTAGCGATGGTTATGTCAAGGCATTGTTCTGGATGAGAGAGGGAAGATTTTTGTGTATCACATTTTTGCATACACATTAGATTCATTTTCCTTTTTTCCATTTGAAATACTGAATCCCTGACACTAACCCATACATTACTAGACTCTGACTACTAATCCTAATATCATGGAGAGAAAGAAACCTAACCGAATAGAAATACAGGCCTTTCATAGGAAGCATGGTGTATACTTCTATTTGCCTTCTGCATTATCAAGAGTATGTTTTTTAAATCTAGTCAACTTTTCATTGTAATATTTCTCCATGATTTTTTAAAATTATCACATATATAAATTCCTGTCTCCCTTTCTCTGTATCCTATTCAGCACATGTATTTTTTTATACATATATATATAATATCCTACCTGGTATCACACGGACAATCTTGTGAGCTCCCTGATTTTGGAATATAAAATTGTGAGAACAGATGACTCTCCCTAAATAATGATGGGACTGAAAATTCAACCTATGGGTGAGCTTCCTAGTGAAAAACACTATACATAAATCCATGTTCAGTAAAATGAATATTTTTGGATATGTGGATGAATTATATTTCATGATGAATTTCGATTGGCATATATATTGCTAAATATTAATGTGTGTGTGTGTGTGTGTGTGTGTGTGTGTGTATGTATTTTTTTTAAATCTGGAAAAAAAATATATATGTGTATATATATACATATATATATATATTATATATGTATATATATGTATATATATTATATATATATTATATATATATATATATATATGTATATTCTCCAGATTTTAAAAAAATATGAAAAATATGGGTCTTATTATACACTCCCTAAATTCATTTATATTCATGTATGTGGGTTCAAAATCCACTTTTTACAAGATTATTTTCAGCAATATTTATACACCTGTAATACATATTGGTTTCCTACTACTGAATACTAAGTTCAGTAGGTGGTGCATACAAATCCTAATATTTCTACAGTACCTGACCCAGTTTAACATCAATGCAAGTAGATTGCTATGGGACATGATGTGTATTTTGAAGTTCATTTTTACTCAACACTGGTACATTACTATTTTTTCAGTATATGGACATCATAGGATATATTTTTTCACCCACAACTTCACAAAATTATAGGCATTTGGTTCACTCTCATTTACTTACTACTTCAGAACACATGTATTCCTCCAAGTTTCTTTACTGGTCTTTTCACTAGACTTCTTTCTAAACACATTATTTTTGATTCCATAATCATTTTTGAAGCAATACTCACTCTTCACGATAAACCGTAACCCTAATATTACCATTACATATATAACTGGTTGGAATGATTGTATATATATCAATATAAGATTTCCAATACATTTTCAGATGCAAACTCAATCCATTATTTAAAGTTGGAACCAGTTATATACTTTATTCACAATCTGGTCTATTCATGCAACATCTCAATAATGATCAACACAAGGTACACCTATTTGTATCACCAGTACTAATTTATAAGTTTCCAGAATATTACTCCCCATAATGGTGGAAGAAATACTCATGTCACCTTATCAACATATAAATTTTATCACGGTAGTATTCTGGACACAAAATGCAAAGGTCATACATATGATTGTACCAAAGCCTAAATGGAAAGTGACCATGGATTACTAAAAACATCCATGTCCAGGGTGCCTAATGCTCTCAAATGTCAATCCTATTGATTACTACATATTTGTTTTTTCCTAAGATTATATATTCAACCTCAAGCCTGTTGAAAATGTCTAATCCTATCACTCACTTTATACTTTGCCTGATTTCCTAATCTCTCTATTGATATCTGCTTTCCTACATATTTTTCCCTGTTCATCATTGTGACTTTCTCTTCAGATGTGCTGACATTTACATTCACTCTCTAACTGAAACCCTATTGCTAAAGAACTTTTGGTCCAACTCCTAGTCTCACTCTTCTTCCTAAACCTACTGACTATCTTCCTAATCCTACAGACTATCCCTTTTTGACTGGATGTTCTCTTCTACATTCAATCACCCGAGGTACACGGTCCTATGCCATTGTATATCGATTTATCTTAGACCTCGGTGCAGAACATAATTCAAGCTCAGTATACCAATCAAGGTTCTGTTGCCCTGAATGTCAGGAAGGTCTTTGCCTCAGGCCACCCCTTTGTAAAGCCTGAAGAAAAAAATTTCAAATGGAAATAAATGGGCAGCACCTGTGGCTCTTTGCTTAATTGCTTTGGAAAGGGATTTGTCTGAATCTGCCTCTTGGCCCTGTGTGAGGCTGTGGCTTCGATTCTCTGCACCTGATGGATCTAAAGAAAGATCCCATGTGTGCATTCAAAACCAAAATGGCAAAAAGAGCAGTCATTGTGGATGAGGATTCTTGCCTTTCTCTGTTAGGTTCCTGACCCCCTTCAAGTGAGATTAGGGATCCTCTTTGTCAAATGAATTCTTGAATGCTCTCCAGATGTGCTTGGATTTTCTCATGACTCCAAATCACATAAAAAATCTATACCTGACATTCAGTAAGCCTCAAATTATAGAAACAAAGCGGAATTAATGGCAGGCCTTTTTGATCACTCCTGGTTCACAGGAAGGGTGTCCAGGCCACCCTGACTTTAGGGAAATTAGAGGCAAGGGAGCTTATTCTGAAAACTGTCTTTAGTTGCAACTCTCATGGAAACTTCCATCCAGAACTTTTGATGAGGGTCTTTATGGACGAAGATGAGGGCCATGTGGTAGTTTTTTTGTTTTAATTGTGGTCATTTGTGTGGGGGTTGGAAGACATGACTTGGTCCACCTGGGCTTGAACTCTGGTGTGATTCCCCTTAGAGCCTGAGTTCTGGAACGTACCTCATAGAAGTATTGATATGAATTGTGTTGGTTTTTAGGAGGCCACGCATGATTGTCACCCTTTCAAACTGAGATCTAGGCCCAAGGTGGCTTTCCACAGAGCAATGGGAATCTCAGCCAGGAAATCACATGATTTTATTCTGAAAGACTTCGCAGCCATTGTTGGCCCTCGGAAGCAAGAAGGAGTGGCCATATTCATATCGAATAAAATCAACTTAAAACCTAAGTTAATCAAAAGTGATAAAGAAGGACACTATATACTGTTAAGAGGCAACATTCACCAACAAGACATAACAATTATCAATTTGTATGCACCAAACAATGGTGGTGCCAAGTCATAAAACAAACTCTCCTCAAGTTCAAGAGTCATATAGGCTATAGCACAATAATTACGGGTGACTTCAGCACACAACCCTCGCCATTGGACAGATCCTCTAGAGAAAATCTGAATTAAGAAACTATAGAACTCAATAGCACAATCAATAACCTAGACTTAACCAACATATATAGAATATATTAAACATCATAAAGTGGATACATGTTCTTCTCAGCAGCACATTGGTCCTACTCAAATATAGACCATATATTATGCCATATGGAAACTCTTAGTAAATATAAAAGTATGGAGATAATACCATGCACCATATCTGATCATAATGGAATGAAACTTGAAATTAATGATTGAAGAAGGAAGGAAAAATTCTACATCACATGGAAAATGAACAATATGTTACTGAATAATCAATGGGTTACAGAAGACATAAAGGAGGAGATAAAAAAATCTCTTAGATACAAATGAAAATACAGACACAACATACCGGATTCTGTGGGAAACAATGAAAGCAGTTTTAAGAGGGAAATTCATTTCTTGGAATTCTTTCCTCAAAAAAAAAAAAAAGAAAAAAAAACAACAAATAAATGATCTCACACTACATCTCAAAAACCTAGAAAAAAAAGAGCAAAACAACAAATGTAGTAGAAGACAAGAAATAATTAAAATTAGAGGAGAAATCAACAAAATTGAAACAAAAAAATTGAACAAATAAAAGTTGGTTCTTTGAAAATAAATTAAATCGACAGGCCCTTAGCCATGCTAATGAAGAGAAGCAGAGAGAGAACTCAAATTACTAACATATGGGATAAAAAAGGCAATATCACAACAGACACTACAGAAATACAGAAGATAATTTGAAAGTATTTTGAAACCCTATATTCCAATAAAACAGAAGATAATGAAGATATCGATAAATTTCTTATGTCATATGATCTGCCCAGATTGAGTCCGGAAGACACACAAAATTTAAATAGACCAATAACAAAGGAAGAAATAGAAGAAACCTTCAAAAGACTACCTAACAAAAAAAACCCTGGACCAGATGGTTATACAGCAGAGTTCTACAAAACGTTCAAAGATGAATTAATACCAATACTTTTCAAGCTATTTCAAAAAATAGAAAAAGAAGGAGTTCTTCCAAATTCATTCTATGAGGCCAACATCACCCTGATCCCAAAACCAGACAAAGACACTTCGAAGAAAGAAAACTACAGACCAATATCTCTAATAAACTTGGATGCAAAAATTCTCAATAAAATCCTGGCAAATCAAATACAAAAGCACATAAAAAAATTGTGCATCATGATCAAGAGGGATTCATCCCAGGGATGCAAGACTGGTTCAATATACGGAAATCAATAAATACTATTCACCACATCAATAGACTTAAAGAGAAGAACCATATGATCATCTCGATAGATGCAGAAAAAGCATTCTACAAAGTACAGCATCCCTTTATGTTTAAAACTCTATAAAAACTAGGAATAACAGGAACTTACCTCAACATTGTAAAAGCTATATATGCTAAACCTCAGGCTAGCATCATTGTAAATGGAGAAAAACTGAAGGCATTCCCTTTAAAATCTGGAACAAGACAGGGATGCCATCTATCACCACTTCTATTCGATTTAGTTCTTGAAATACTAGCCAGAGCAATTAGACAGACAAAAGAAATTAAAGACTTAAAAATAGGAAAAGAAGAACTTAAATTATCGCTATTTTTGGATGACATGATAATATATTTAACAGACCCAAAAGGGTCTGCTAGAGTTAGTAAATGAATTCAGCAAAGTGGCAGGATATAAAATCAACACGCATAAATCTAAGGCATTCCTGTATATCAGCAACAAAACTTCTGAAATTTAAATGAGGAAAACCACTCCTTTTACAGTATACTCAAAGAAAATAAAAAACTTGGGAATCAACCTAACCAAAGAGGTGAAAGATTTATGCAATGAAATCTACAGAATCCTAAAGAGAGAGATAGAAGAAGATGTTAGAGGATGGAAAAGTATGCCCTGTACATGGATAGGCAGAAATAACATCATCAAAATGGCGATATTACCCAAAGTTTTCTACAGGTTTAATGCGATGCCAATCAAAAACCCAATGGCATTTCTTGTAGAAATAAATAAAGTAATCATGAATTTCATATGGAACAACAAAAGACCCAGAATAGCGAAAGCAATTCTAAGCAGGAAGTGTGAATCCAGAGTTCAAACTGTACTACAAAGCAATAGTAACAAAAACAGTGTGGTACTGGTATCAAAACAGGCAGATGGACCAATGGTACAGAATAGAGGACACAGAGACAAATCCACAAAATTACAACTTTCTTATATTTGAAAAAGGGCCTAAAAGCATGCAATGGAAGAAGGATAGCATATTCAACAAATGGTGCAGGGACAACTGGAAATTCATATGCAACAAAATGAAACTGAATCCCTTTCTCTCACAATGCACAAAAGTTAACTCAAAATGGATCAAGGAGCCAGATATAAAATCAGAGACACTGCGTCTGATAGAAGAAAAAGTTGGCTACGATGTACATACTGTGGGGTTGGGCTCCAAATTCCTTAATAGGAAACCCATAGCCCAAGAGTTAATAAAAAGAATAAACAAATGGGACTTACTTAATCTAAAGAGATCTTTCTCAGCAAGAGAAAAAATAAGAGAGGTAAATAGAGAGCCTACATCCTGGGAACAAATTTTTACCCCTTACACTTCAGATAGAGCCCTAATATCTAGAATATACAAAGAACTCAAAAAAATTAAACAATGAGATAACAAATAACCCAATCAACAAATGGGCCAAGGATCTTAACAGACACTTCACAGAGGAGGACATACAATCAATCAACAAGTACATGAAAAAATGCTCACCATCTCTAGCAGTCAGAGAAATGCAATCAAAACCACCCTAAGATACCATCTCACTCCAGTGAGATTGGCAGCCATTATGACGTCGAACAACAATAAGTGTTGGTGAGGATGTGGGGTAAAGGGTACACTTGTACACTGCTTGTGGGACTGCAAATTGGTGAGTACAATATGGAAAGCAGTATGGAGATTCATGTGAAAGCTGGGAATGGAACCACCATTTGACCGAGATATCGCCCTTCTCAGACTCTTCCCTGAGGATCTTAATAGAGAGCAGTATAAGGATACTGCCACATCGATGATCATAGCGGCACAATTCACAATAGCTAGACTTTGGAACCAACCTAGATGCCCTTCAATAGACGAATGGATAATAAAAATGTGGCATCTATACACAATTGAGTATTACACAGCACTGAAAAATGACAAAATCATAGAATTTGCAGGGAAATGAATGGCATTAGAATAGATTATGCTAAGCGAATCTATCCAATCCTTAAAAAACAAATGCCAAATGTTTCCTTTTATATAGAGAGAGCAAATAAGAAGAGAACAGGGAGGAAGAACATGAGAAAAGTATTAAAACTAAACAGAGATGAGTGGGGGGAGAGAAAGGGAGAGAGAAGGAAAAGCATATGGAAATGGTAGGAGACTACTCAATGTTACACAAAATTACATATAAGAGGTTGTGAGGCTAAAGAGGGGAAAACAAGGGAGAGAATTAAACAACAGCAGATGAGGTAGAGAGGGAAGATGGGAGGGGAGGGGGAATAGTAGGGGATAGGAAAGGTAGCAGAATACAACAATAACTAGTATGCTATTATATAAAAACGTGAGTGTGTAACTGATGTGATTCTGCGATTTGTATTTGGGGTAAAAATGGGAGTTCATAACCCAATTGAGTCAAATGTATGAAAGATGATATATCATGAGTTTTATAATGTTTTGAACAACCAAAAATAAAAAGAATTGAATTTCCAATATTTGAGTCATTTAACAACTTTATTTTTTAATAAAATTGTCTTTTATTTGTTATCTTACTTGCTGGTATCTGCCTTTCAGTTTTAAAAAACTATGAGCTGTAGCCATTCATCCATGTAGTATGTAAAAGAAAATTTTGAGTGTCTCCATGTTACCAGATTGGCAAGGCATCAAGGTTTCCTTCACAAACAAGGTGAAGGCTTTGCCATTAGAAATTTAACATTCTGCAAAACAATTTTTTTAACTTTCCAATTAAATTTCCAAAAAAATTTAGAAAAAGAAGAATATAATCCCCACAGTAAGAAGGCCTCAAAGTGGAGAAGTGGAGCATTTACGGCAGGCCTATTTGATCACTCCTGGTTCACAGGAAGCATGTCCAATCCACCCTGACGTTAGGCAAATGAGGGGCAAGGGAGCTTATTTTGGGCACTGGTTTGGCTGTGCCCCTCATGGAAAACTCCATCCACAGGTTATGATGTGTGTCTATATGGAAGAAGATGAGAACCATGTGGGAGTGTTTTGGTTTTAATTGTGGTCATTTGTGTGGTAGTTGGAAGAGATGACTGGGTCCACCTGGGCTTGAACTCTGATGTGATTCCCCTTAGAGAATGAGATTTGGAACTAACTTCAGAGAAGTATTGCCATGAATGTTGTTGGGATTTCAGGAGGCCACACATGAGAGTCGCCCTTGGAAACTGAGGTCTAGGCCCAGGGAGGCTTTCCAGAGAGCACTGGGAATCTCAGCTAGGATATCACAGGTTTTATTCTGAAAGACTTGGCAGCCATCGTTGAGAGTCAAAACACACATGACCTCACATTGTAGACCTCAATGGGCCTAGCTTCATGTGACAATTTGGCCACTCTTTGGGAAGCCTTGCCTGTGAGAGATCTCCAGATCCTTCATTAAAATGAGCTTCCTCAACATTTAATGGATCCTGAAGGAATTGAAACCCACAGTACCAACAATTTCATCTGTGAAAAATAGTTAGATAAATACCATAAAATTTTAGAAATTCTCATGACCAGGTGGCACTGGAGAACCATTGGATGTCCTGTTGCTGATCATGAGTATACCAGACAGTGCCTTGATTGACTAGGTATCATGAAAATCGTGTAGAACAGAGATGCCAGTAAGTTGGAGCCTGCTGAGTAGTGGGCCTAGAGCAGTGGTGTGCAGGTGTGTGATAAAACATCTCTGGTGGGGCCATGTGGATCTGCCATTGACTTTCAAATGCCTTGAGACAGACACGGTGCAGCCAGCAGACCCTTCTATATAAAGGCATCTTGTTATATGGAGATTTTTCACGGCAATGTTTAGAATCAGGTTGCTATGGTCAAGGGGCAAGCTATGTGGGATAGAAGCCTAGTTGGTGCATTCTCATGCAGACACTGACCCACCACACGTGACAGAACTCCCTCCAGCACTGTGTCCCACTTGAACTCCTTGTATTTCGTGAAGCAAATACCAAACTCCCAGTGCAGCAGCAAGAAACAAAACAAAAAGTCGAGGATGACCAAATGGCTTCACAGTCCACATGGGGAGACACTTAGCCCCAGTGGCCACAATTTAGCTACAAAGAGAGAATTTAGCACTGCTGCCTCATGGTCATTGGAAAATAAGAAACCATGTCCTCCTGGTCACATAGATGCAGACCTAGCTTTGATGGTCTCACTACATCGAAAGTTAAAGCTCCTGAAAACAACATATATTTCAAGTGCCCAAGCTCAGAGGCAATTTCTCAAGAAGTGTTTAGGCCAGCAGATCTCCATGTTTGTGGAGTGTTTACCATGTCACTTACTTTTGGAAACTGCTCTATCAACTCCAAGGTTGTGAATTCCTGAGCATTTTCCATTCTAAATATATATTCACAGATTTTCTAACTCTTCTCCTCTAATTCTGACTTACTTGTGGCGAAGGGAATGTCAAGTCATTGTTCTGGATGAGAGAGAGAAGATTTTGTTTAGCACATATTTGCATAAACATTGGATTCATTTTACAATTTTCTGTTTGAAATACTGAATCCCTGACACTAACTCATACCCTACTAAACTCTGACTACTAATCCTTATATAATGGAGAAAAATAACCCAAACAGAATAGAAATACAAGCATTTCAGAGGAAGCATGGTGTATAGTTGGACTTACCTTTTGCATGATATAAGGTAGGAGTTATAAATCTAGTCAATTATTTGTTGAAATAATTCTCCATGTGTTTTTAAAGTTAAGAAATATGTGAATTCCTGTCTCCCTTTCTCTGTAGCCTATTAAGCAAATGTATTTTTATATGCACAAATAGAATCCTACCTGGTTTCACATGTACATTCTTGTGAGGTGGCTGAATTGGCAGATACAAATTGTGAGAAGAGATCACTCCTCCTAAACGCTGTTTTAACAGAAAATTCAACCCATGAGTGAGCTTCCTAGATGAACAACACTATACATATATTACTGTTCAGTAAAATGAATATTTTGGGATATGCGGATGAGTTATTTTTCATGATGAATTTCAGTTGGCATATATATTGCTACATTATAATGTGTGTGTGTTTGTGTGTCTATATATATATATATATATATATTCTCCAGATTTACCAAAATATGAAATATATGTGTCTTCTTATACACCGCCTGAATTCATTCATATTCATATATGTGGATTTATAATCAACTTTTAACAAGTTTATTCTCAGAAATATACATCCACTGAAATACATATTTGTTTCCTAGTACTGAAAACTAACTTCAGGGAAGGGTGCTTACAAATCGTAATATTTCTACAGTAACTGACCAAGTTTAACATCAATGCAAGTAGATTCCTATTGGATGTGATGTGTTTATTAAAGTTCATTTTTATTCAAACCTTGTACGTTATTATTTCTTCAGTTTATAGACATCATAAAATATATCCTTTCATTCACAAATTCACAAATTTATAAATATTTGGTTCACTTTCAATCACTTCCTCCTTCAGAACACTTATATTTCTCCATGTTTCTTGACTCGTCTTTTCACTAGACTTCTTTCTAAACACATTATTTTCGATTCCATAATCATTTTTGAAGCAAAACTCATTCACTATTCATGATAAACGGTAACCCTAAGATAACCATTAGATATGTAAGTGGTTGGAATGAATGTATGTATATCAATAAAAGATTTCTTCTATTTTTTCAGATATCAATACAATCCATTATTTAAATTTGGAACCAGTCATATAATTTATTCACATTATGGTCTATTAATGCATCATCTCTATATTCATGAACACAGGGTAAGCCTATTAGTATCCCCAGTACTAATTTATATCTTTTCAAAATATTTCCCCCAGAAATGGTGGAAGAAATACTCATGTCACCTGATCTTCATATACATATTATCACAGTAATATTTTGGACACAAAATGCGAAGGTCACCCTTATGATTGTACCAAAGCCTCAATGGAATGTGAACATGGATTACTAAATATATCCATGTCCAGGTTGCCTAATGCTCTCAAATGTCAATCTTATTGGTGACTACAAATTTGTTTCTTCTTAAGATTATGTATTCAACCTCAACCCTGTTGAAAATCTTTAATCCTATCATGTTATACTTTGCCAGATTTCCTAATGTCTCTATTGATGTCTGCTTTCCTACATATTTTCCCCAGTTCATCATTGTGCCTGACTCTTCACATATGGTGTCATTTATATTCACTCTCTAACCAAAACCGTATTGCTAAAGAACATTTGGTCCAAATCCTAGACTCACTCTTCCTCCTAAACCTACTGACTATCTTCCTAATCCTACACACAATCCCTTTTTGACTGGATGTTCTCTTCTACATTTAATCATCTGAGGTACAGGGTCTTATGCCATTGTATATCAATTTAACTGAGACCTCGGTGCAAAACATAACTCAAGCTAAGGATCCCAATCAAGGGTCCAAATCCTTCTGGGCTTCAAATATTACCTAGATTTCTGTTTTCATACTTATGTTTTCCCTCTATATTCTTATAAATATCGCTGGTTCCCAATACAATTATTCATCCAGCAGAATGATTTCCAACCCAAATCGAACATGCTATTAACCCTGACCATACAATATTCCCTCAATCTCACTTTACAGAAGAGCAGGGACAAAGTTGGTATTACAATACAGGAAGTTAGGAGATCTTCCACCTGCTGAGTACCTCAAAATGAATGCAGAAATTATCCCTGGAGAAGATGCAGGCAGCTATGAAGAACCTGAGAGAACAAAAGTCATATTCCATGGCAAACAACATGGTCAGGATGAAAGGATGTGTCTGAGTCAGCCTCTCTATTCTTAATGTAGGGAAGATGGACCAAACTAGGCCTGTGTGGAGAGCTGTTCCCAGGTGACTATGGTTTCTATACCATTCTAACATGTGAAAGTATCACAGGAAGTAGGGCAGCCTCCATGTCAGGAGACAATAGGAAGAAACTGTTAGGACAAAGTGGTGGCCAAGACAGTGACCTCATTCATTTTCTGAAGGTAGTGACCTCACCTCACTTCCTTGGTGATGGAGGTCTCTGAATTTTGTGATCCAGGAAGCCAGGCACCCTGAGCCAGTCCCAGTCGCAGTCACAGTGGGCTCATTTCTTTGGATTTACCAAGGACAGAGTCAGTCTTTCTTGGTACCTACTGATGTAAGGGTTGCCAAATACCAAGAAAGCTGTGAAGAGGGGTCTTTCCTGAGAGCATAGGAATTGGCTCACCACTGCCTCCTTACAAATTCACAGATTTGACGAAGGAGACCAGATCTGAGACAGAAAGGCCATTTCTGGGTTACATCGTATGTCCTACCAGTCAGAGGACACTCCAGCTAGTCACAGACCTACTTGGAAGAAGGAGGTGCATTTGTGGGTGTTGGTTTGTGTTTGTGGTTTTTTCTCATGATCTGAGAATAGGTAAAAAAGGAGGTTTGTTTGGTATGGAGTGGACTGTTTCTAGTAAGTCATTTGACAAGGAGACTGTTTCTGTGTCTGTGTATCCCACTGTGTTTTTCTTTGTAGATATTAGAAAAGAAAATAGCTCATTGGGTGTGTCCTGTCTAGTAGAAAACTTCCCAGTATGCATCCTTCCCAATTAATGAATGGACTGAGGCTTGCCTTATCCATGGGCAACACCTGCTATCTACCTATGTTCTCATTTTGTTCCTGAATTCTGGCCACTCTAAAGATTAGTATCATGTATTTTTGTACAAGATACGTACCACCTCCAAGCTCTGTGACATAGCCATGTACTGGATAGCTGAAGGGAATGGCGAGCATCTCAGAAAACTCACATATCAGAGTAACCAGGAAAGTCTCCTAGGAGAAACCCTGCTTGGGGGCTTTTGATTACCTATTGTTCTGTTGCTCTGAATGTCAGAAAGGTCTTTGCCTCAGGCCAAACCTTAGTGAAGCCTGAAGAAAAGAGTTTTCAAATGGAAATGAATGGGAATCACCTGTGGCTTTTTACTTCATTGCTTTGGAAAGGGATTTGTCTGAATCAGCCTCTTGGCCCTGTGTGAGCCTGTGGTTTAGATTTTCAGCACCTGATGTATCTAGAGAAAGATCCCATGTGGGCATCCAAAACCAAAATGGAAAAATAGATCAGTCATTGTACATGAAGCCTCTCGCCTTCCTCTGTAATATTAATGACCTCCATCAAGTGAGAATAGGGATCATTTGTGTCAAATGAGTTCTTCAAAGCCCTGCAGAGGCTGGACAATAGGTGCTTGCGTTTTCTCATGACTCCAATTCACACAAAGAATCTATACCTCACAGTCAGTAGGCCTCAAATTTGAGAAGTGGAGCAGTATTAACAGCAGTCCTATATGATCACTTCTGTTTCACAGGAATGTTGTCCAGGCCACCCTGACTTTAGGCAAATGAGGGGCAAGTGAGATTATTTTTGACACTGTCTTGGGCTGTGCCCCTCATGGAAACCTCCAGCTAGAGGTTATGATTAGTGTCTATATAAAAGAAGAAGAGGGCCCTGTGGGAGTGTTTTGGTTTTAATTGTTGTCATTTGTGTGGCAATTGGAAGAGATGCCTGGGTCCACCTGGGCTTGAACTCTGTTGTGATTCCCCTTAGAGACTGAGTTGTGGAACTGAGCTCAGAGAAGTATTGCCATGAATTGTGTTGAGATTTTTGGAGGCCAAGCATGAGATTCGCCATTGGAAACTGAGATCTAGGCCCAGGGTGACTTTCCACAGAGCACTGGGAATCTCAGCCAGGATATCACAAGATTTTATTTTGAAAGATTGTCAGCCATAGTTGAGAGTCAAAACACACATGGAATTCACATTGTAGACCTCAATGGGCCTGGCTTCATGTGACCTTTTGCCCACTCTTTGGGAAGCCTTGCCTGTGAGAGTTCTCCAGACCTTTCATTGAAATGAGATTCCTCACCTTTTAATGGTTCCTGTATAAATTGAATCCCACAGTGCCTCCAACTTCATTATTGAAAAATATCTAGATAAATACCATGAATTTTTTGAAATTACCATGACCAGGTTGCACTGGAGAACCTCTGGATGTCCTGTTGCTGATCATGACTGTACCAGACAGTGCCTTGATTGACTGGGTTTCATGGAAAAAGTGTAGAACATAGATGCCAGAAAGTTGGAGCCTGCAGACTAGTGGGCCTAGAGCAGTGGAGTGTAGGTGTGTGAAAAAAACATTTCTGGTGGGGCCACGTGGATCTGCCATTGGCTTAGAAATCACTTGTGACTGACATGGTACAGCCAGCAGACTGTATGTAAAGGCATCTTATTATATGGAGAGGATTCCTGCCAATGTCCAGAATCAGGTTGCTATTGTCAAGTTGAAAAGCTATGTGGGATTGAAGCCCCACTGGTGCATTTAAGTAACCCACCACACGTGAGAGTACATCCTCCAGCACTGTGTCCCAGTAGAACTCCTTGTATTTCGTGAAGCCAATACCAAACTCACAGTGCAGCAGTAAAAAACACCACGAAAGTGGATAATGACCAAATGGCTTTTCAGACAACACAGTTAGATACTTAGACCCCAGTGGCCAAAGTTTACCTACAAAGAGAGAATTCAGCACTGCTGCCTCATGTTCAATAGAAAATAAAAAACCATGTCATCCAGGTCACATAGATGGAGACCCAGAATTGATGGTCTCACTACAAAGGAAGCTAAAGCTCCTGACAACAACATATATTTTAACTGCCCAAGCTCAGAGGCAGTTTCTCAAAAAGGCTAGCAGAGCTCCATGTTTGTGGAGTGTTTACCCTCTCTCTTTTTGTAACCCGTTCTACCTCCTACAAGATTGTGAACTCCTGAGC
Organism: Callospermophilus lateralis; assembly: GCF_048772815.1. Classification (NCBI taxonomy): domain Eukaryota; kingdom Metazoa; phylum Chordata; class Mammalia; order Rodentia; family Sciuridae; genus Callospermophilus; species Callospermophilus lateralis. Next base: position 77,179 of record NW_027513260.1, on the reverse strand, counting down.
ATTTTCCTTTCCACATATGTATTCACAGATTTTCTAACTTTTCTCCACTAATTGTTTCTTATTTGGGGCGAAGGTAATGTCAAAGCATTGTTCTGGATGAGAGTGGGAAGATTTTTGTGTAGCACATATTTGCATACACATTAGATTCATTTTCCTATTTTCCATTTGAAATACTGAATCCCTGACCCTACCCCATACCCTACTAGACTCTGACTACTAATCAAAATATGATGGAGAAAAAGAAACTTAACAGAATAGAAATACAGGCCTTTCATAGGAGTCATGGTGTATACTTGGACTTGCCTTCGGCTTTATCAATGGTATGTGTTATAAATCTAGTCAACTTTTCATTGTAATACTTCTCCATGAGTTTTTAAAATTAACACATATGTAAATTTCTGTCTCACTTTCTCTGTAGCCTATTCATCACATGTATTTTTTAATGCATCTTTAGAATTCTACCTGGTATCACATGTACATTCTTGTGAGCTTGCTTATTTTGGAAGATACAAATTGTGAGAAGAGATCGCTCCCTCTAAATACTGATGGAACTGGAAATTCTACCTATGGGTGAATTTCCTAGATGAACAGTATTATGCATAAATAAATGTTCAGTAAAATGAATATTTTTGGATACGTGGATGATATCTATTTTATTATGATTTTCGAATGGCATATATATTGCTACATTTTAATGTCTGTGTATGTGAGTATCTAATTATCTATCTATCTATCTATCTATCTATCTATCTATATAGATATAGATATCTACTCTTTAGATTTTCCAAAATATGAAATATATGTGTCTTATTATACACTTTCTAAATTCACTCATGTGTGTGTATGTGGATTTATAATCAAATTTTTACAAAATAATTCTTAGAGATATTCATCCACCTTAAATACATATTTATTTCCTAGTACTGAAAACTAAATTCAGTGAATGGTGCATACAAATCGTAATATTTCCACAGTGACTGACCCAGTTTCACATCAATGCAAGTAGACACCTATGGGACCATGATGTGTATTTTGAAGTTCATTTTTATTCCACACTGATACATTACTATTTCTGCAGTTTATGGACATTATAGGATATATCCTTTCATCCACAATTTCACAAATTTATAGGCATTTGGTTCACTTTCAATCACTTCCTACTTCAGAACACATGTATTCCTCCATGTTTCTTGACTGTTCTTTTCATAAGATTCTTTCCAAACACATTATTTTTGATTTCCATAATCATTTTTGAAGCAAAACTCAGACACTCTTCATGATAAACCATAATGCTAATATTACCATTAGATGTATAACTGGTTAGAATGAATTTATGTATATCAATATAAAATTTCCTATATATTTTCAGATATCAATTCAATCCATTATTTAAAGTTTGAACCAGTTATATTATTTATTCACAGTATGGTCTATTAAGGCATCATCTCTATATTCATAGACCGATGGTATACCTATTTGTATCCCAAATACTAATTTATAAGTCTTTAAAATATTGCTTTAAGTGTTGGTGGAAGAAATACTCTAGTCACCTGATATACATACACATTTTATCACAGTAATATTCCTGACACAAAATGCAACGGACACACTTATGATTGTACCAAAGCCTATATTGAAAGTGAGCATGTATTACTAACAACATCCAAGTCCTGATTAACTAATGATCTCAAATATCATTCCTATTGGTGACTACATATTTGTTTTTTCCTAAGATTAAATATTGAATCTGAACCCTGTTAAAAATGTCTTATCCTATCACTCACTTTGTACTTTGCCTGATTTCCTAATGTCTCTATTGATATCTGATTTCCTACACATTTTCCCCAGTTCATCACTGTGACTGACTCTTCAAATATGCTGACATTTACTTTCACTCTTTAACAAAAACCCTATATCTAAAGAACATTTGGTCCAATTCCTCGACTCACTGAAATGGGTTCTTCAAAGCCCTGCAGAGGGTAGCCCATAGGTGCTTGATTTTCTCATGACCCCAATTCACATAAAGAATCTATGCCCCACAGAGAGTAGGCCTCAAATTGGAGAAGTAGAGCAGTATTAATGGCAGGCCTATTTTATCACATCTGGTTCACAGAAAGGGTTTCCAGGCCACACTGAGTTTAGGCAAATAAGGGGCAAGTGAGCTTATTTTGGACACTTCCTTAGGCTGCGCCCCTCATGGAAACCTCCAGCAAGAGGTTATGATGAGAGTTTATATTGAAGAAGATGAGGGCCATGTGGGAGTGTTTTGGTTTAATTGTGGTCATTTGTGTGGTGGTTGGAAGAGATGACTGGGTCCGCATGGACTTCAACTCTGGAGTGATTCCCCTTAGAGACTGAAATGAACTCAGAGAAGTATTGACATGAATTGTGTTGAGATTTTAGGAGGCCACACATGAGAGTTGCCCTTGGAGACTGAGATCTAGGCTCAGGATAGCTTTCCAAAGAGCACTGGGAATCTCAGGCAGGATATCACATGACTTTATTCAGAAAGACGTGGCAGCCATTGTTGAGAGTCAAAACACACATGGACCTCAATTGTAGACCTCAATGGGCCTGGCTTAATGTGACCTTTTGGCCACTCTTTGGGAAACCTTGCCTCTGAGAGTTCTCCCGAGCTTTAATTGAAATAAGCTTCCTCACCATTTCATGGTTCCTGAATAAATTGAAAGCCACAGTGCCTCCAACTTCATCCTTGAAAATTGGCTAGATAAATACCATGAATTTTTTAAATTTCCATGAACAGATGGCACTGGAGAACCTTTGGATATCTGTTGCTGATCATGAGTGTACCAGACATTGCATTGATTGACTGGGTTTCATGAAAATGGTGAGAACAGAGGTGCCAGAAAGTTGGAGCCTGCTGATTAGTGGGCCCAGAGCAGTGGTGGGCAGGTGTATGATAAAACATCTGTCGTGGGGACACGTGGTTCTGCCATTGGTTTCCGAATGACTTGTGACTGACATGTTGCAGCCAGCAGAACCTTACAAGTAAAGGGACCTTGTTATATGGAGAGGTTTCAGGGCAATGTTCAGAATCAGGTTGCTATGGACATGGGTGCAAGCTTTTTGGGATAGAAGCCTGGTTGGTGCATTCTCCTGCAGACCCTCAACCACTACACGTGAGAGTACTCCCTCTAGCACTGTGTCCCAGTTTTTCTCCTTGTATTACGTGAAGCCAATACCAAACTCCCAGTGCAGCAGTAACAAACACCACGAAAAGTGGAGTATGACCAAATGGCTTCACAGATCACATGGTTAGACACTTAGACCCCAGTGTCCTCAGTTTACTAACAAAGGGAAAATTCAGAACTTCTTCCTCATGTTCAATAGCATATAAGGAACCATGTCATCCAGGTCACATAGATGACAACCCAGGTTTGATGGTCTCAATACAAAGGAAGCTAAAGCTCCTGACAACAACAAATTTTTCAAGGGCCCAAACTCAGAGGCAGTTTCTCAAAAACTCATTAGGCCACCAGAGTTCCATGTTTGTGGAGTGTTTACCCTGTACCTTACTTTTGGAAATTCCTCTACCACCTCCAAGGTTGTGAACCCCTGAGCATTTTCTTTTCCAGATATATATTCACAGATTTTCAAACTCTTCTCCACTAATTGTGTATTACTTGTGGCGAAGGAAATATCAAGGCATTGTTTTGGAGGACAGTGGGAAGATTTTTGTCTAGCAAATATTTGCATACACATTAGATTCATTTTCCTATTTTCCATTAGAAATACTGAATCCCTGTCACTAACCCATACCCTACTAGACTCTGACTACTAATCTTAATATGATGTAGAAAAAGAAACCTAACAGAATAGAAATACAGGCCGTACATAGGAGGCATGGTGTATACTAGGACTTGCCTTCTGCTTTATCAAGTGTATGTGTTATAAATCTAGTCAACTTTTTATTGTAATACTTCTCCATGAGTTTTTAAAGTTAACACATATGTACATTTCTGTCTCCCTTTCTCTGTAGCCTATTCATCTCATGAAATTTATTATGCATATTTAGTATCCTACCTGGTATCACACGTACATTCTTGTGAGCTTGCTGTTTTAGGATGATACAGATTGTGAGAAGAGATCACTCCCCCTAAATACTGATGGAACTGAAAATTCAACGTATTGGTGAATTTCCTAGATGAACAGCATTATACATAAATCCATGCTCAGTAAAAAGAATATTTTTGGATATGAGGATGATATATATTTCATAATGAATTTTGATTGGCATACATATTACTACATTTTAATGTCTGTGTTTGTATCTATATATATATATTTTTTTTTCTCCAGATTATTCAAAATATGAAATATATGTGTCTTATTATACACTCATTAATTTAACTCATGTTCCTATATGTGGATTTATAATCAAATTTTCACAAGATTATTCTCAGAAATATTCATCCACATGAAATACATATTTATTTCCCAGTACTGAAAACTAACTTTGGTGAATGGTGCTTACAAATACTAATATTTGTACAGTAACTGACCCAGTTTAACATCAATGCAAGTAAAATCCTATGGGACATGATGTGTATTTTGAAGTTCATTTTTATTCAACACTGGTACATTACAATTTCTTCAGTTTATGGACATCATAGGATAATACTTTTCATCCACAAGTTCACAAATCTGTACGCATTTGGTTCACTTGCAATTACTTGCTGTTTCAGAACATATGTATTCCTCCGTGTTTCTTGAGTGTTCTTTGCATGAGATTATTTCCAAACATATTATTTTCGATTTCCATAATCATTTTTGAAGCAAAACTCCCACACTCTTCATCATAAACCATAATGCTAAAATTACCATTAGATGTATAACTTGTTAGAATGAACTTATGTATATCAATATAAGATTTCCTATATATTTTCAGATATCAATTCAATCAATTATTTAAAGTTTGATCCAGTTATATTATTTATTTACAGTATGGTCTATTAAGGCATCATCTTTATAATCATAGGCACAGGGTACACGTACTTGTGTCCCCAATACTAACTTATCAGTCTTAAAATGTTGCTTTCAGAAATAGTTGAAGAAATACTGTAGTCACCTGATATACATTTACATTTCAACACAGTAATATTCCTGATAAAAAATGCAAAGGACACCCTTATGATTGTACCAAAGCCTAAATTTAATGTGAGCATGTATTACTAACAACATCCATGTCCTGATTAACTAATGATCTCAAATATCATTCCTATTGGTGACTACATATTTGTTTCTTCCTAAGATTATATATTCAAACTCAACCATGTTAAAAACATCTTATCCTATCACTCACTTTGTACTTTCCCTGATTTCCTAATGTCTCTATTGATATCTGCTTTCCTACACATTTTCCCCAGTTCATCACTGTGACTGACTCTTCACATATGCTGACATTTACATTCACTCTCTAACCAAAACCCTATATCTAAATAACTTTTAGAACTATCTCTTTTTGTCTGGACGATCTCTTCCTCATTCAGTCATCCAAGGTACAAGGTCCTATACCATTGTATATCGATTTATCTGAGACAACTTTGCGGAAATAATTCAAAGCTAAGTATCCCAATCAAGGGCCCAATGTTCATCTGGGTTTGAAATCTTTCCTAGATTTCTGTTTTCATACTTATATTACACCTATATATGCTTGTAATATTGGAGGTTCCCAATACCATTATTCATCTCACAGAATGATTCCTAACCCAAATCGAACATGCTATTAACCCTAACCATGCACTGTTCCCTCAATTTAACTTTACGAAGAGCAGGGACAGAGTTGGTGTTATAATACAGGTAGATAGGGGATCTTCCACCTGTTGAGAACCTCAAGTTCCATGCAGAAATAAACCCTGGAGAAGATGTAGGCAGCTATGAAGAACCTGAGAGAGCAACAGATATCTTCCTTGGTAAAATACCTGGTCAGGATGAAGCGATGTGTCTGAATAAGCCTCTCTCTTCTTAATGTAGAGAAGATGGACCAAACCAGGTCTGTGTGGAGAGCTGTTAACATGTGCCTATGGTTGATATACCATTCTATCTTGTGAATGTGACACAGGAAGTAGGGGCAGCCTCTCTCTCATGGGACCCTTGGAAGCAAATTTAGGATAAAGTGGTTGCCAAGATAGTGACCTCATTCGGTTCCTGAAGGAAGTGACCTACCTCACTTCCTTGGTGATGGAACTCTCTGAACTTGGGATCCAGGAAGCCAGGCACTCAGAGCCAGTCCCAGTCCCAGTCCCAGTGGGTTCACTTGTTTGGATTTACCAAGGACAAAGTCGGTCTTTCTTGGTACATACTGATGTGTGGATGGCTAAATGCCAGGAAAGCTCTGAAGAGGGGCCTTTCCTGAGAAAGCAGGTAGTGACTCACTGATTGATGCTGACAACTTTACAGAGTTGGTAAAGGAGACCTGATCTGAGACAGGAAAGTCCATTTCGAGGGAGCAGAGTAAGGCCCACCAGTCTGAGGACACTCTGGATAGTCACAGACCTACTTGGGTAATGGAGGTGCCTTTGTGGGTGTGGGTGTGAATTTGTAGTTTTGTATCATGTTCTGAGAATAGGTAGGAAAGGCAGTATGTTTGGTTTGGAGTGGACTGTTTTTGGTAAGTCATTTGACATGGCGAGTGTTTCTATGTTTGTGTTTCCCACTTTTTCCGTGGTTGTAGATATTAGAAAAGTGAATGCATCAATGGATGTGTCCTGTCTAGTAGAAAGCATCTCAGCACACATCCTGCCAAATTTATGAATGGACTGTGGCTTGCCTTATATGGGCAACACCTACTTCTTTCCTTAGTTCCTGTTTTCTTCCTGAATTCTGGCCACTCTCCAGAATAGGCTCATGTTTTTTTGTCCAAGATATGGACCTCTGTCGAGTTCTGTGACATGGCCATGTACTGGATAGATAAAGGGAATTGGGAGCATCTCAGAAAACTCGGATATCAGTGTGACCAGTAAAGTCTCAGTAGAGAAACCCTGCTTTGTGCCTTTTGCTAACCTACTGTTCTGTTGACCTTAATGTCAGGAAGGTCTTTTCCTCAGGCCACCATTTTGTGAAGCCTGAAAAAAACTGCTTTCAATTGGAAATGAATGAGCATCACCTGTGGCTCTTTGCTTAATTGCTTTGGAAAGGGATGTGTCTGAATCATCCTTTCGGCTCTGAGAGAGGCTGTGGCTTTGATTTTCAGCACCTGATGGATCTAAAGAAAGATCCCATGTGTGCATCCAAAACCAAAATGGCAAAAAGATCAGTCATTGTGGATGAAGTCTCTTGCTTCCTCTGTTAGGTTCCTGACCTCCATCAAGTAAGTAGAGGGATCCTTTGAGACAAATGAGTTCTTCAAAGCCCTGCAGCAGTACTTGGGTTCTCACATGACTCCAAATCACATAAAGAATCTATACCTCACAGTCAGTAGGCTTCAAAATGAAGAAACAGAGCAGTATTACTGGCAGGCCTATTTGATCAATCCTGGTTTACAGGAAGGGTGTCCAGGAAACCCTGACTTTAGGAAAATGAGGGGAAAGGGAACTTATTTTGGACACTGTCTTGGGCTGCGCCCCTTATGGAAACCTCCAGCCAGAGGTTATGATGAATGTCTACATGGAAGAAAATGAGGGCCATGTGGGAGTATTTTGGTTTTAATTGAACATATTATTAACCCTAACCATACACTGTTCCCTCAATCTAAGTGTTCAGAAAAGCAGGGAAAGGTTTGGTCTTACAATACAGGAATGCAGGGGATCTTCCACCTGCTGAAAACTTCAAAGTTCCATGCAGAAATGATCCCTGGAGAAGATGTAGGCAGCTATGAAGGACATGATAGAGCAAAAGGCATCTTCCATGGCAAACAACCTGGTCAGTATGAAGGGTTGTGTCTGAATCAGATTCTCTCTTCTTAAGGTAGAGGAGATGAACCAAACTAGGCCTTTGTGGAGAGCTGTTCCCAGGTGACTATGGTTTCTATACTATTCTAACTTGTGAAAGTGTCACAGGTAGTAGGGACATCCTCCATGTTATGAGACCTTAGGAAGCAAATGTTAGGACAATTTGGTTGCCAAGGCAGTGACCTCATTCAGTTACTAAAGGAAGTGACCTCACCTCACATCCTTGTTGATGGAACTCTCCAAATTTGGGTTCCAGGAAGCCAGGCACCAAGACCCAGTCCCAGCACCAGTTCCAGTGTTCTCACTTGTTTGGATTTTCCGAGGACAGAGTCAGTCTTTTGTGGTACCTACTTATGTGAGAATGGCCAAATTCCAGAAAAATTCTGAAGAGCGGCCCTTCCGGAGAAAACAGGTAGAGGCTCACTGCTGGCTCCTGAAAACTTCACAGAGTTGACCAAGGAGCCCAGTTCTGGGGAACATAGTATGGCCCTCCGGTCAGAGGACACTCTGGATAGTTCCAGACCTACTTGGGGGAAGGAGGTGCCTTTGTGGTTGTGGGTATGGGTTTGTGGTTTTTTCTTTTGTTCTGAGAATAGTTAGGAAAGGGGGTGTGTTTGGTTTGGAGTGGAGTGTTTCTAGTTAGTCCTTTGACAAGGCGAGTGTTTTTAGGTCTGTGTATCCCACTGTGTCCGTGGTTGTAGACATTAGAAAAGAGAATGCCTCAATGGGTGTATCCTCTCAAGGAGAAAACTTCCCAGCATTCATCCGGCACAATTTATAAATGGAGTGTGGCTTGCCTTATCAATGGGCAACACCAACTATCTTCCTACGTTCCTGTTTTCTTCCTGAATTCTGGCCACTCTCCAGAATAGGCTCATGATTTTGTGTCCAATATATGAACCACTTCCAAGATCTGTGACATGGCCATATACTGGATAGCTGAAGGGAATGGCAAGCATCTCAGAAAACTCAGATATCAGTGTAGCCAGTAAAGTCTCAGTGGAGAAACCCTGCTTTGGGCCTTTTGATTACCTATTGTTATGTTGCCCTGAATATCAGGAAAGTCTTTGTCTCAGGACACCCCTTTGTGAAGCCTGAAGAAAACAGTTTTCACATGGAAATGAATGGGTATTACCTTTGTGTTTACAATAAAACCTTCACAGATTTGGCTCTCATTAAGTTAAAAATACTTTTAAATTGCATCTCAGTGTAAAAAGTAACATGGAACTGTACATATCTTATTGATAACAAGTCCAATTATAGAACACAAATGATATACATAAATCTCCAACATGTTTTTCTTTTAAGCCTAGAATTACCATACAACCTTAGAACACCAGCTTGATACAATGGTCTTTGGAAGCTTCTACCTTACAGACTTGTATACCTGGAAGATATGAACACATTAACACCACAATTACATTGATGTTTTTGTATTAAACAAGTTTAGATTTTAAAGAAATAACATGGCTCAATTTTATAAAAACAGTACTTGTTTTACCAGCTGTTTATTTTTTTAAGATTACTTGCTCAAAACTTACACATATAACCAAGTTACACAAACCTTTTTTTATTATTTACTTAAACCCCTTTAATTACTTAATCATATAGACTCTCTTATCCAGAAACACATTTTTCCTCTATTAGATCTATATCTGGAACCTTTTAGTTTCTCTTTTTCATCTACTAACCTCTTTCTGTTCACATTTCAATACAATACTTGTAAATTTCTGAATTTAGGCAGATTATTTTATAGACATCTACATTTTATTAGGGCCTTTTTGAAAACCTAGAAAACTTATTGGCCTAATTTTAAAGACATCTTTATTTTTATCTGTTTACCCAATTTGAATTAAAACATATGAATCACGTGAATCAAAGACATTTGGATACATTCTTAAATTTTTCATGAGTGCTCCTCATCTGTCAATTGTCATATCACTGCATGATATATGGACATACACACATACAGACATACCAACATACAACACGTAACACAAATGTAACACATAACACAATAATAAAAGCCTTGTAGCTTTTTCAGGTGAAATCTCCATTGAAATGCTAAAAACTCCAGAGTCGATCAAAAATAGAACTGATCAGAAAACATTAACCCATCAGCAGAATCAAGATCATGAGTTCAAAAAAAAAAATACAGAATCTAAGAAAAGCAAGAGTCCTAAAAAAGATGACTGGCCAGTAATTAGTAAATACCGTATAATATAATTTTTTGGTTAGGTCTAGTTTGAGTTCAGGTAAAAAGACACATTTACTCTTTTTTATCTGTCTCCTGCTGAGTGCTGCAGGCTTCTTTTATTTGCATATCAACTTAAGTCCTTGCTGAGGTCTGGAAAACTGAAAAGACTGGAATTCGTAGCAGAAACCTCAGGCCTAAGGCATTTTAGCTATAAGTCATAATTTCCAGGTTTGGATGTTGAAAATTTTGATGCAAGTTTAAGATGTAATTCTCAAAATTTTATATCTTTAGATTTTTCTACACTAGAAAAACTTGCTCACACAAAACTGAAAATAGGATCATTTTTTGATAATATTAAAGCCACCATCAGAAGAAGTTTCTATAGGATCGTTAAGCCCCTTTCTTTGTTATGAAGTTTCTAATAGTATTAAGTTACATTAAATTGGCTGAAAATTTTTTAAAAAGAACCACACACTACCATGTGTATCCGAAATTAAGCTTTAAAAATTTCCAAGACTGTTGCTAATTAATGTCATTTCAATAAGCCAGACCAACGTTTTAATTTAGTACCATTTTTTAAAATCTTACACACTGATGGGAATAGATACCATATCATAATTTATTATCTCTTCCCAAGTTAATGCACTGGTATATCTAGTGAAATATTTTCAGGCTGCCTAGTTCAAAATTAAAACTCTTTAATTATTTTTTATCCTAAGTATTTAAGTTTCCTAGCATGAACTACCTGAAATCAAACTAAACAATTGTTTAAACCCAACTTTTAACTGTAACATAGTGCAATGCTTTAGAAACCCATTTAGATACGAGATGGTTAAAATAAAAAAAAAATCATTTTTAGATACACATTCACCCTAGATCATCCCCAAGAAAAAATCTATAATATCAACATATTAATGCATTCATTGTCCCTTTTGTTAAGTAAACAGAGGTGGAGAAATCCTTAAAGTGCACGTAAGGAATAAGGAAGTTCCCCACAGCAAAATGGCTCTGTCAGCTGCTGGGAGTCCCTTAGCCTCACCATTTACTTACAGGATTAGTTCCTCTGGTTTGCTTTGACCCCAGGCACCAGGCATATTCTATGTCTCCCAACTTTGCAGTAGTCAGCTCCCAAAAATTTCATCCTCTGCTTGCAGTTGTTTTGAGTGCTAGGCTTCCCCAAGAGGGCAGAGTGGGGTTTATTTAAAGTCCCCTCTGGGGTGTCAAAATTTATGACTGAAGGCTTGGTTCCCATCCCAAAGCCAATTAATGCCAATTTAATAATGAGGACAGGGTTTTGAGAAAAGTTTAAGCGAGATATCAAAGTTCTTTGACCCCAGACATTTCCCTCTGCAGTGGGCATGCTCAAGCCAACTACGGGAAGAAAAAAATCACTGCTTCCGTAATCTTGCTTAACAAAGGGGAGTAAAGTTTATCAAAGTTCTTTAAAACACAGCTAAGAGAGGTGCAAAAGGTGAGAACAGAAAAACTGGCGGTTCTATTGACTTTTGGTCCCTCACAGGAGAAGCATTAGTTTAAAATTTAGCTAAAGTAACTTCCACATATGTAAGGCAGGTTGGAACTCGGGACTCTGCATCGGTCCAAACAATGCCATCACATTTAACAGAAACTCAGATAAAAAGACACACAAAGACCATCATGCAGCTCCCGTTTGTTCACAACCCCAAGATCTACAATCTTGTGACTCAGGGAGAATGGAGGAAGAGGGGAAGGAGTAGAAGGTTTGAGTGATAGGATCCTGGGTGACGGTGTCGGATTGGAGGCAGGGACCAGGAAAGGCTTCAAGGACAGAGGCATGGAATGGCTTTGTCCCATAATGAGAGTTTCTCAAACAGAGACAAGGACAATACAAACGTGACACAAACATGTACACACAGGTAACATTTAACACGAGTTCAGAAGTAAAGATTAGAACCTAGTAACTGGCAAAACCTGATGGGTTAGACCACAAAGACAGACAGTGAATTCAACCTGAGAGAAAAAAGTAGCCAGCAAGATATGATGGGTTGGCAGCAGAGTCACCTAATGTGGGCTCATCCGTCCCTCCTCACCCAATGAGGGCACATCCATCACTCCCTGAGTCCTCCAAGGCATCCCTTGCGAGGACGTGGTCTGTGGCTTTAGGACACGTTTGTCCACCACTGACAGGGGGAACTTACGTTCTCCGCTGGCAGCCACTCTGCCAACCCAAACCAAAAACGGAAAAACGGAACCTGAACAAAAAGCTCTGAGCGATCGCAAGGAAAAATGGAAAGAAGCGCCTTACTTACCCCCAGAGGGGTCTGTTGGGGTGTCCTTGTCCTATGCTGCGTGATTCCCGGCCAACGCACCAAATGTAAGGATCCGGTGAACGTCGGAGGAAGAGACCACCAAGAGACCACAGCTCATGCAACAGAAAAAGGCGTTCATTGAGGATCCAATCCAGCATGCTGGGGCTACGAGCTCACTCAAGAAGGGAGAGCAGCCCAGAGCCCCGAGCAGGGGTTGAGCAGTGCTTAAGTACACTTTTTGGGGAGGGCGGGACTTTACATATATCACAGTCTCCTTTAAGAAATCAACATACACCGCAGAAAAATCAAACAACAATTCCTAAACATGATTAGTTCACTCATTGGCAGGAACAGGTGAGGCAGGAGTGATAGGTCAGTTCTAAAGCGAGGTACACATTCAAACAGATTGCTTTAGGCCTTGCAATGCCTATGTGTCAGGCCACACAGGTTCCTAGGTTATTAAATAACCAGGCGGTCAGGGGGAATATTTACTGGGCAGTCGGGAATTGTACTACAAGCTACAGGAATTTCAGGTTTTGCATGTAGCATAGGAACTTAACAATACCTGGTCCTTTACATTTTAACTCAGGCCTTGCAGCTTAGAAACTTTACAAAACCCAGTCTTTTACACTTCAACTTTTACACTTTAATTTCAATTTATTTTACCCTTTCAGATCACTCCTGGTGGACAAGAAGGGTGTCCAAGCCACCCTGAATTTAGGCAAATGAGTGGCAAGGGAGCTTATTTGGGACACTGTCTTGGGCTGTGCCCCTCATGGAAACCTCCAGCCAGATGTTATGATGAGTGCCTTTATAGAAGAAGAGGAGGGCCATGTGAGAGTGTTTTGGTATTAATTGTGGTCATTTGTGTGACGGTTGGAAGAGATGAGTGGGTCCACCTGGGCTTGAATTCTTGTGGGATTCCCCTTAGAGACTGACTTCTGGAACTGAACTCAGAGAAGTATTGCCATGAATTGTGGTGATATTTTAGGAGGCCAAGCATGAGAGTCGCCCTTGGAAACTAAGATCAAGGACGAGGGTGGATTTCCACAGAGCACTGAGAATTTCAGCCAAGATATCCCATGATTTTATTCTTAAAGACTTGGTAGCCATAGTTGAGAGTCAAAACACACATGGACCTCACATTGTAGACCTCAATGGGCCTGGCTATATCTAACCTTTTGGTCACTCTTTGGGAAGCCTTGCCTATGAGAGTTCTCCAGAGTTTCATTCAAATGAGCTTCCTCAACATTTAATGGTTCTTGAAACCCACAGTGCATACAAACACAATAGAAATACAAGCAGTTCAGAAGAGGCATGGTGTATAGTTGGACTTTCCTTTTGCATTATGTAGGGTAGGTGTTATAAATCTAGTTAATTTTTAATTGAAATAGTTCTCCTTGTGTTTTTTAAGTTAATAAATATGTGAATTCCTCTATCCCTTTCTCTGTAGCCTATTCATCACATGTATTTTTATATAAACATATAGAATCCTACCTGGTATCACATATACATTCTTGTGAGGTGGTTGACATGGCAGATACAAATTATGACAAGAGATCACTCCTCCTAAATGCTATTGGATCTTAAAATTCAACCTAAGGGTAACCTTTCTAGTTTAACAACATTATTCATAAATCCATGTTCAGTAAAATTAATATTTTTGGATCTGTGGACGATATATATTTCATCATGAATTTCAATTGGCATATATATTGCCACTTTATAATGTCTGTGTGTGTTTTGCTCTTTGCTTAATTGCTTTGGAAAGGGATGTGTCTGAATCAGCCTCTTGGCCCTGTGTGAGGCCATGGCTTAGATTTTCAGCACCTGATGGATCTAAAGAAAGATCCCATGGGTGCATCCAAAACCAAAATGGCCAAAAGAGCAGTTATTGTGGATGAAGACTCTCACCTTCTTCTCTAAGATTCCTGACATCCATCAAGTGAAAATAGGGATCCATTGGGTCAAATGAGTTCTTTAAAGCCCTGCAGAGTTTAGCCCATAGGTGCTTGGGTTTTCTCATGAATCCAGTTTACATAAAGATTCTAAACCCCACAGTCAGTAGGCATCAAATTGGAGAAGCCAAGGAGTATTAACGGCAGGCGTATTTGATCACTCCTGGTTCACAGTCAGGATTTCCAGGCCACACTGACTTTAGGCAAATGAGGGGCAAGAAAGGTTATTTTGGACACTGTATTGTGCTGTGCCCCTCATGGAAACCTCCATCCAGATGTTATGATGAGTGTCTACATGAAATAAGATAAGGGGCATGTGGGAGCATTTTGTTTTGAATTGTGGTAATTTGTTTGGTGCTTGGAACAGATGACTGGGTCCACCTGGGCTTGAACTCTGGTATGATTCCCCTGAGAGACTGAATTCTGGAAGTGACATAAGAGAAGTATTGTCATGAATTGTGTTTGGATTTTACTAGGCCATGCAACCAACATCTCAGGTATTAATTGTGGTGCAGGGAGATCTAGGTGCAGGGTGGCTTTGCCCACAGCACTGGGAATCTCAGCCTGGATATCACATGATTTTATTCTGAAATTCTTTAAAGCCACACTTGAGAGTCAAAACACATATGGACCTCACATTGTATACCTCAATGGGCCTGACTTCATGTTACCTTTTGGCCACTCTTTGGGAAGCCTTGCCTGTGAGTGTTCTCAAGATCTTTCATTGATATGAGCTTCTTCAACATTTAATGGTTCCTGAATGAATTGAAACCCACAGAGCCTCCAACTTTATCCTCGAAAAATGGCTTGATAAATACCATGAAATTTTTGAAATTCCCATCACCAGGTGGCACTGGAAAACTTTTGGATGTCCTGTTGCTGATCATGAGTGTATCAGACAGTGCCTTGACTGACTGGGTTTCATGAAAATTGTGTAGAACAGTGATGCCAGTAAGTTGGAGCCTGTTCATTAGTGGGCCTAGAGCAGTGGTGTGAAGGTGTGTGAAAAAACATGTGTGTTGGGGCATGTGGATCTGCCATTGGCTTCCAATTGCCTTGTGATTGACAGGGTACAGCCAGCAGACCCTTATATGTAAAGGCATCTTGTTATATGGATAGGTTTCTGGGAAATGTTCAGAATCAGGTTGCTATGGACAAAGGGGCAACCTATGTGGGACAGAATCCTGGTTGGTGCATTCTCATGCAGACCGTGTCCCTCCACACGTGACAGAACTCCCTCCAGCACTGTGTCCCAGTTGAACTCCTTGTATTTCATGAAGCAAATACCAAACTCCCAGTGCACCAGCAAGAAACACCACAAAAATTGGAGGATGACCAAATGGCTTCACAGTCAACCCGGGGAGACACTTACACCCCAGTGGCCATATTTTAACTACAAAAAGAGTATTCAGCACTGCTGCCTCATTTTCATTGGAAAATTAGAAACAATGTCCTTCAGGTCACATATTTGCACACCCAGATTTGATGGTCACACAACAAAGGAAGCTAAAGCTCCTGACAACAACATGTATTTTAAGAGCCCAACCTCAGAGAGTTTCTCAAGAAGTCTTTACACAAGCAGAGCTCAATGTTTGTGGAGTGTTTACCCTGTCCCTTACTATTGGAAACTCCTCTACCACCTACAAGTTTGTGAACTCCTGAGCATTTTTTATTCCTGATATGTATTTACAGATTTTCTAACTTTTCTCCTTTATTGTATCTTACTTGGAACTAAGGTAATGCCAAGGCAATCTTCTGGATGAGAGTGTGAACATTTTTGTGTAGCACATATTTGCATACCCTTTAGAGTCATTTTCCAATTTTCCATTCGAAATACTGAATCCCTGACACTAACGCATACCCTAATAAACTCTGACTACTACTCCTAATATGATGGAGAAAAATAACACAAACAGAATAGGAATACTAGCAGTTCAGAGGAATCATGGTGTATAGTTGGACTTGTTTTTTGCATGATTAATTGTAGGTGTTATAAATCTAGTCAATTTTTAATTGAAATAGTTCTCCATGTGTTTTTAATGTTAACAAATATGTGAATTCCTCTCTCCCTTTCTCTGTAGCCTATTCAGCACATGTATTTTTAAATGCACATATAGAACACTACCTGGTATCACACCTACATTCTTGTGAGGAGGCTAATTTGGCAAATACAATTTGTGAGAAATGATCACTCCTGTTAAACTCTGTTGGAACTGAAAATTTAACCTAGGGGTGTGTTTCCTAGAAGAACAACATTATACATAAATCCATGTTCTAAAAGAAATAATTTTGCATCTGTGGAAGATATATATTTCATGATAAATTTCGATTGCTAATTTATTGTCTGTGTGTGTTTTTTTTGTATATATATATATACACTCTCCAGATTTTTCAAAATATGAAATATATGTGTCTTATATACACTCACTAAATTCATTCATGTTCATTTATATGGATTTATAATCAACTTTTCACAAGATCATTCTCAGAAATATTCATCCACCTGAAATACATATTGTTTGCAGTACTAAAAACTAACTTCAGTTAATGTTGCATACAAATACTAATACTTCTACAGTAACTGACCCAGTTTAACATCAATGCAAGTACATTCCTATGTGACATGATGTGTATTTTGAAATTTATTTTAATTCAACACTGGTACATTACTATTTCTTCAATTTATGCACATCATAGGATACATATTTCATCCACAAGTTAGCAAACTTATAGGCATTTGTTTCACTTTCAATCACTTCCTGCTTCAGAACACATGGATTCTTCCAGGTTTCTTGACTGGTCTTACATTATTTTTGATTTCCTTTATCACTTTTGAAGCAAAACTGACACTCACTTTATGATAAACCATAACTATAATATCACCATTAGATGTATAACTGGTTGGAAGGAATGATTTCATATCAATATAGTATTTCTTATATATATTCTGATATCAGTTTAATCCATTATTTAAAGTGGAACCAGTTATATTATGTATTCACTATGTGGTCTATTCATGCATTATCTCTATATTCATAGACACAGGGTACACCTCTTAGTATGCCCAATACTAATTTATTCTTCTTCTAAATATTGCTCCAAGAAATGGTGGAAGAAATACTCATGTCACCTGATCTACATATGCATGTTACCACAGTAATATTCTGGACACAAAATGCAAAAGTCACACGTATGATTGTACCAAAGCCTAAATGGAAACTGAAGATGGATTACTAAAAACATCCATATCCAGGTTGCCTAATGCTCTCAAATGTCAATCCTATTGGTGACCACATTTTTGTTTCTTTCTAAGATTATATATTCAACCTCAAAACTGTTGGAAATGTCTAGTTTTTTCACTCACTTTATACTTTGCCTGATTTCCTAATGTCTCTATTGATATCTACTTTCCTACATATTTTTCCCAGTTCAACATTGTGACTGACCCTTCACATGTGATGACATTGACATTCACTCTCTAACCAAAACCCTATTGCTAATGAACTTTGGTCCAAATCCTATACTCTATCTTCTTCCGAAACATACTGACTATCTTCCTGATCCTATCGACTATCCCTTTTTGAGTGGATGTACTCTACTACATTCAATCATCCGAGGTACAAGGTCCTATGCCATTGTATATCGATTTTTCTGAAATATGTATGCAGAACGTAATTCAAAGCTACGTGTCCCAATCTATTGCCCAATGCACTTCTGAGCTTCAAATCTTACCTAGATTTCTGTTTCCATACTTATATTTAACCACTATATTTCTATATATTGCAGGTTCCCAATACCATTATTCATCCCGCAGAATGATTCCTAACCCAAATCGAACCTGTTATTAACCCTAACCATACACTGTTGCCTCAATCTAACATTACAAAAGAGCAGGGACAGGGCTATTCTTTCAATAAGGGATGTAGGTGATCTTCCAACTGCTGAGAACCTCAAAGTTCGATGTAGAAATTATCCCTGGAGAAGATGTAGGCAGCTATGAAGGACCTGAATGAGCAAAATCCATCTTCCATGGCAAACAACCTGCACAGGACGAAGGGATGTGTATGCATCAGACTCTCTCTTCTTAATGTAGAGAAGATGGACCTAACCAGGCCTTCGTGGAGAGCTGTTCCATGGTGTCTATTTTGATATACCATTCTAACTAGTCAAATTGTCACAGGAAGTAGGGGCACCCTCCAACTCATGGGACCATTGTAAGCAATTGTTAGGACAAAGTTGTTGCCAAGGCAGTGGCCTCATTCAGTTCCAAAGAAAGTGACATACCTCATTTTCTTGGTGATGGAACTCTCTGAAATTGGGATGCAAGAAGCCAGGCACCAAGAGCCAGTCGCAGTCCCAGTCCCAGTGGGCTCACTTGTTTGGATTTACCAAGTACAGAGTCAGACCTTCTTGGTACCTACTGATGTGAGGATGGCCAAATGCCAGTAGAGCTCTGAAGAGGGGCCTTTCTTGAGACAGCAGGTTGTGGCTAACCACTGGCTCCTCCCAGAATAACAGAGTTGGCCAAGGAGACAAGATCTGAGACCAGACAGGCCATTTCGAGTGGAACATAGTATGGCCCACCAGTCAGAGGACACTCCAGATAGTTAAAGACCTATTTTTGGGAAGGAGGTGCCTTTTTGGTTGTGGGTGTGAGTTTGTGGTTTTGTTTCATGTTCTGAGAATAGGTAGGAAAGGTGGTTGGTTTGGTTTGGAGTCGACTTTTTCTAGTAAGTCTTTAGACAAGGCGAGTGTTTCTATGTCTGTGTAGCCACTGTGTCCGTGGTTTTAGACATTAGAAACGAGAATGCATCAATGGAGGTGTCCTGTCTAGTAGAAAGATTCACAGCATTCATCCTGCACAATTGATTAATGGACTGTTGCTTGTCTTATGGATGGGAAACACCTACTAACTTCCTAAGTTGCTGTTTTCTTCCTGAATTCTGTCCACTCTCCAGAATAGTATCATGGTTTATTGTTCAAGATATGTACCACCTCCAAACTCTGTGACATGGCCATGTCCTTGATAGCTGAAGGAAATGGGAACATCTCAGAAAACTCAGATACCAGTGTGACCAGTAAAGTCTCAGTGGAGAAACCCTGCTTGGCTCCATTTGCTTATCTATGTTTCTGTTGCCTTGAATGTCAGGAAGGTCTTTGCCTCAGGCCACCCCTTTGTGAAGCCTGAAGAAATAGTTTTCAAATGGAAATGAATGGGCATCACCTGTGGCTCTTTGCTTAATTGCTCTGGAAAGGGATGTGTCTTAATCAGACACTAGGCCCTGTTTGAGGCTGTGGCTAAAATTCTCAGCTCCTGATAGATCTAAAGAAGATCCCATGTGTGCATCCAAACCAAAATGGCAAAAAATCTGTCATTGTGGATGAAGTCTCTTGCCTTCTTCTGTTTGGTTCCTGACCTCCATCAAGTGAGAATAGGGATCCTTTGGATCAAATGAGTTCTTCAAATTCCTGCGGAACTGCTTGGGTTGTCTCATGATGCCAAATCACATAAAGAATCTATACCTGACAGTCAGTAGGCCTCAAATTGAAGAAGCAGAGCAGTATTTATGGCAGGCCTATTTGATCACTCCTGGATCATAAGAAGGGTGAACAGGCCACCCTTACTTTGGACATATCAGGGGCAAGGGTGCATTATTTGGACACTGTCTTGGGCTGCGCCACTCTTGGAAACCTGCAGCCAGAGTTAATGATGAGTGTTTATATGGTTAAAGATAAGGGCAATGTGGGAATGTTTTGGTTTTTAATGTGGTCATTTTTGTGGCGTTTGGAATAGATGACTGGGTCCACATGGGCTTGAACTCTGGTGTGATTCCCCTTAGAAACTGAGTTCTGAAACTGACCTCAGAGAAGTATTGCCATGAGTTGTGTTGGGATTGTAGGAGGCCATGCATAAGAGTCGCCCTTGAAACCTGAGATCTAGGCCCAGGAAAGCTTTCAACAGAGCACTGAGAATCTCAGCAAGGATATCACATGATTTTATTCTGAAAAACTTGGCAGCCACAGTTAAGAGTCAAAACACACAAGGACCTCACATTATAGACCTTAAAGGGCCGGGCTTCATGTGACCTTTTGGGCACACTCTGAGAAGCCTTGCCTGTGAGAGTTCCTCAGAGCTTTCATCGAAATGAGCTTCCTCACCATTTAATGGTTCTGGGATGAATGGAAACCCCAAAGTGCCTTCAACTTCATTCTTGAAAAATGGATAGATAAATATCAAAAAATTTTTGAAATTCCCAATGACCAGGTGGCACTGGATAACCATTGGATGTCCCATTGCTGATCATGAGTGTACCAGACAGTGCCTTGATTTACTGGGTTTCTTGAAAACGGTGTAGAACAGAGATGCCAGTAAGTTAGAGCGTGCTGAGTAGTGGGCCTAGAGCAGTGGTGTGCAGGTGTGTGATAATACATCTGTGGTGTGGCCATGTGGATATTACATTGGCTTCCAAATTGCTTGTGACTGACTTCGTGCAGCCATCAGACCATTATATGAAATGGCATCTTGTAATATGGAGAGGTTTCAGGGCAATGTTCAGAATCAGGTTGGTATGGTCAAGGGGGCAAGCAATGTGGGATAGAAGCCAAGTTGGGGCATTCTCCTGCAGACCCTGACCCACCACATGTTACAGGACTCCCTCCAGCACTGTTTCCCAGTTGAATTCCTTGTATGTCGTGAAGCAAATACAAAACACCCAGTGCAGCAGCAAGAAACACCAGGAAAAGTGGAGGATGACCAAATGGCTTCAAAGTCCACATGGGGAGACACTTAGCCCCCAGTGACCACAGTTTAGCTACAAAGAGTGAATTCAGCACTGCAGCCTCATGTTCATTGGAAAATAAGAAACCATGTCCTCCAGGTCACATAGATGCAGACCAAACTTTGATGGTCTCACTACAAAGGAAGTTAAGCTCCTGACAACAACATATATTTCAACTACCCAAACTCAGAGGCAGTTTCTCAAGAAGTCTTTAGCCCGGCATAGCTCCATGTTTGTGGAGGGTTTACACTGTCCTTTACTTTTGGAAACTGTTCTACCACCTCCATAGTTGTGTAATGCTGAGCATTTTCCAGTCCAGATATGTATTCACATATTTTCTAACTCTTCTCCTCTAATTGTGTCATACTATGGTCGAAGATAATTTCAAGGCATTCTTCTGGATGAGAGTGGGAATATTTTTTGTAGCACATATTTTCATGCTTATTAGATTCATTTTCCTATTTTCTACTTGAAATACTGAATCCCTGACACTAACCCATAACCTACTATACTCTGACTACTAATCCTAATATGATGGAGAAAAATAACTCAAACAGAATAGAAATACAAGCATATCAGAGGAGGCATAGTGTATAGTTGGACACGGCTTTTGCGTGACAAAGTGTTGGTGTTATAAATCTAGTCAATTTGTAATTGATATAGTTCTCCATGTGTTTTTAAAGTTAACAAATATGTGAATTCCTCTCTCCCATTCTATGTAGCCTATTCAGCACATCTATTTTTATATGCATATATAGAATCCTACCTGGTATCACACGTACATTCTTGTCAGGTGTCTGACTTGGCAGATACAAATTGTGAGAAGTGATCACTCCTCCTAAACACTGTGGGATCTGAAAATTCATCCTCTGTGTGAGCTTCCTAGTTGAACAATATTATACATAATTCCATGTTCAGGAAAATGAATATTTTTCGATCTGTGGATGATATATATTTCATGATGAATTTCGATTGGCATATATACTACTACTTTTTAATGTGTGTGTGTGTGTGTGTGTATACACACTCCAGATGTTTTAAAATATTAAATATATGTGTCTTAGTATACACTCCTTAATTTCATTCTAGTTCATGTATGAGGATTTATAGTCAACATTTCACAAGATTATTCTCGGAAATATTCAACCACCTGAAATACTATTTGTTTCCTATTACTGAAAATTAACTTCAGTGAATCATGAATACAAATCCTAATATTTCTACAATAATTGACCCAGTTTCTCATTAATGCAAGTAGATTGCTATGGGACATGATGTGTATTTTTATGTTCATTCTTATTCACCACTGGTATTTTACTATTTCTTCAGTTTATGCACATTATAAGATATATATTTCATCCACAAGTTACAAAATTATAGGCATTTGTTTCACTTTCAATCATTTTCTGCTTCGAAACACATGTATTCCTCCATGTTTCTTGACTGGTCTTCTCATGAGACTTCTTTCCAAATACATTATTTTCGATTTCCATAATCACTTTAGAAGCAAAACTCACACACCCTTCATGATAATCCATAACCCCAATATTACCATTAGATGTATAACTGGTTGGAATGAATGATTTTGTATCAATATAATATTTCTTATATATTTTCAGATATCAATTCAATCCATGATTTAAAGTGAAACCAGTTATATTATTTATTCACTGTACAGTCTATTCATGCTTTTTCTTTATATTCATAGACACAGGGTACACCTCTTTGTAAACCCAATACTAATTTATTCAAATAAACCCAATACTAATTTATTCTTCAAATTATTGGTCTCAGAAATGATGGAAGAAATACTCATGTCACCTTATCTACATATACATTTTATCACAGTAATATTTGGACACAAAAAGAAAAGGTCACACTTATGTTTGTACCAAAGCCTAAATGTAAAGTGAATATGGATTACTAAAAACATCCATGTCCAAGTTGCCTAATGCTCTCAAAAATCAATCCTATTTGTGACAATATATTTGTTTCTTCCTAAGATTATATATTCAAATTCAACCCTGTTGAAAACATCTAATCCTTTCTCTCACTTTATACTTTTCCTGATTTCATAATGTCTCTATTGATTGCTTTCCTACATATTTTCCCCAGTTCATCATTGTGACTGACTCTTCACATGTGCTGACATTTCCATTCACACTCTAATCGAAACCCTATTGCTAAGAAACTTTTGTTCCAAATCCTATAATCACTCTTCCTCCTAAACCTACTGACTATCTTCCTAATCCTACCTATTAACGCTTTCTGACTGGAGGTTCTCTTCTACATTCAATAATCCAAGGTACAGGGTCTTATGCCATTGTATATCGATCTCTCTGAGACATCTCTGCAGAACATAATTCAATGCTAAGTATCACAATCCCTTGATCGCAATTCTAAGTATCACAATCCCTTGAAGCCCAATCCCCTTCTGGGCTTCAAATTTTACTTAGATTTCTGTTTTCCTACATACATTTCACCTCATTATTCTTGTACAATTTTTCATCCAGCAGAATAATTTCTAACCCAAATCGAACATGTTATTAACCCTAACCATACACTGTTCCCTCAATCTAACTTTACAGAGGAGCAGGGACAAAGTTGGTCTTACAATATAGGAATTTAGGGGATCTTCCACCTGCTGAGAACCACAAAATTCCATGCAGAAATGATCACTGGAGAAGATGTAGGCAGCTATGAAGGACCTGAGAGAGCAAAAGTCATCTTCCCTGGCAAACAACATGGTCAGAATGAAGGGTTGTTTCTGAATCAGCCTTTCTCTTTTTAATGTAGAGAAGATGGACCAAACCAGGCCTGTGTGGAGAGCTGCTCCCGGGTGCCTATGGTTGATATAGCATTCTAAATTGTGAAAGTGTCACAGGAAGTAGGGGCAGCCTCTTTCTCATGGTAGCCTTGGAAGCAACTGTTAGGAAAAAGAGGTTGCCAAGGCAGTGATCTGATTCAGTTCCTGAAGGAAGTGACCTCACATCACTTCTTTGGTGTTGGAACTCTCTGAACTTGGGATCCAGGAAGACAGGAACCCATAGCCAGTCCAGTCCCAGTCCCAGTGGTCTCCTTGTTTGGATTTACCAAGGACACAGACATTCATTTTTGGTACCTACTGATGTGAGGATGTCAAAAACGCAGGAAAGCTCTGAATAGGGTTTTTCCTGAGAAAGCAGGTAGTGGCACACTGCTGGCTCCTGACAAATTCACAGAGTTGCACAAGGAAAGCAGGTCTGAGACAGGAAGGCCATTTATTTGGAACATACTATGGCCCACGAGTCAGTGGAAACTCCAGATAGTCACAGACCTACTTGGGGGAAGGAGGTGTCTTTGTGGGTGTGGGTGGGGATTTGTGAATTTGTCTCATGTTCTGAGAATAGGTAGGAATGGCGGTTTGTTTGTTTTGGCGGGACCTGTTTGTAGTAAGTCGTTTGACAAGGCATGTGTTTGGATATCAGTGTATCCCACTGTGCCCCTGGTTGTAGACATTAGAAAAGAAAATGCATCAATGGATGAGTCCTGTCTAGTTGAAATCTTCTCAGCATTCATCCTGCCCGATTTATGAATGGACTGTGGCTTGTCTTATAGATGGGCAACACCTACTATCTTCCTAAGTTCCTGTTTTCTTCCTGAATTGTGGGCACTCTCCAGAATAGACTGATGGTTTTGTGTCCAAAATATGTACCACCTCCAAGCTCTGTGACATGGCCATGTAATACATAGCTGAAGGGAATGGTGAGCATCTCAGAAAACTCAGATATCAGTGTGACCAGGAAAGTCTCAGTGGAGAAACCCTGCTTTGGGAATTTTGCTTACCTATTGTTCTGTTGCACTGAATGTCAGGAACATCTTTGCCTCAGGCCACCCCTTTGTGAAGCATGAAGAAAACAGTTTTCAAATGGAAATAAATGGGCATCACCTGTGGCTCTTTGCTTAATTGCTTTGGAATGGGATGTGTCTGATTCAGGCTCTTGGCCCCCTGTGAGGCTGTGGCCTAGATTCTCAGAACCTGAGGGATCTAAAGAAAGATCTCTTGTGTATCCAAAACCAAAATGGCCAAAAGAGCAGTCATTGTGGATGAAGTCTCTCGAATTCTTCTAAGGATCCTGACCTCCATCAAGTGAGAATCAAGATCTTTTTGCTCAAATGAGTTTTTCAAAGCCCTGAAGAGGCTAGCCCAGAGGTGCTTGGTTTTTCTCATGACTCCATTTAACATTAAGAATCTAAACCGAAGAGTCAGTAGGCCTAAAATTGGAAAATCGAAGCAGTATTAACAGCAAGCCTTTTTGATCACTCATGGTTCACCGGAAGGGTGTCCAGGCCACCATGACTTTAGGCAAATGAGGGGCAAGGGAGCTTATTTTGGATACTGTCTTAGGCTGCGCAACTCATGAAAACCACCAGCCAGTGGTTATGATGTGTGTCTATATGGAAGAAGATGAGGGCCATGTGGGAGTGTTTTGGTTTTAATTGTGGTCATTTGTGTGGCGTTTGGAAGAGATGACTGGGTCCACCTGGGATTGAACTCAGGTGTGATTTACCTTAGAGCCTGAGTTCTGGAACTGACCTCAGAGAAGTATTGCCATGAATTGTGTTGGGATTTTAGCAGGCCATGCATGAGAGTCACCCTTGGAAACTGAGATCTAAGCCCAGGGTTACTTTCCACAGAGCACTGAGAATCTCAGCAAGGATATCACATGATTTTATTTTGAAAGACTTGACAGCCATAGTTGAGAGTCAAAACACACATGGACCTCACATTGTAGACCTCAATGGGCCTGGCTTCATGTGACCTTGGGCCACTCTTTGGGAAGCCTTTCCTGTGAGAGTTCTCCAGAGCTTTCATCGAAATGAGCTTACTCAATATTTAATGGCTCCTGAATGAATTTAAACCCACAGTGCCTCCAACTTCATCCTTCAAAAATGGCTAGATAACTACCACCAAATTTTGAAATTCCCATGACCAGGTGGCACTGGAGAACCTTTGGATGTCCTGTTGCTGATCATGAGTGTACCAGAAAATGCCTTCATTGACTGTATTTCATGAAAATGGTGTAGAACAGAGATGCCAGTAAGTTGGAGCCTGCTGAGTAGTGGGCCTAGAGCAGTTGTGTGCAGGTGTGTGACAATACATCTGTGGTGGGGTCATGTGGATCTTACATTGGCTTTCAAATGGCTTGTGACTGACATGGTGCAGCTAGCAGAACTTTGTATGTAAAGGCATCATGTTACATGGAGAGTTTTCAGGGCAATATTCAGAATCAAGTTCCTATGGTAAAGGGGGCAAGCAATGGGGGATAGAAGCCTGGTTGGTGCATTCTCCTGCAGACCTTGACACACCATACGTTACAGGACTCCCTCCAGCATTGTGTCCCAGTTTAACTCTTTGTATGTCATGAACCAAATACAAAACACGCACTGCAGCAGCAAGAAACACCACGAAAAGTGGAGCATGACCAAATGATTTCAAATTCCAGACGGGGAGACACTTATCCCCCAGTGGCCACAGTTTAGCTACAAAGAGTGAATTCAGCACTGCTGCCTCATGTTCATTGGACAATAAGAATTCATGTCCTCCAGGTCACAAAAATGCAGACCCAAGTTTGATGGTCTCACTACAAAGGAAGCTAAAGGTTCTGACAACAACATATATTTCAAGTACCCAACCTCATTGTCAGTATCTCCAGAAGTGTTTAGGCCAGCAGAGTTCCATGTTTGTGGAGTTTTACCCTGTCCCTAAGGTTTGGAAACGTCTTTTCCACCTCAAAGGTTGTGAACTACTGAGCATTTTCCATTCTACGTATGTATTCACAGATTTTCTAACTCTTCTCCTCTAATTGTTTCTTACATGGGGCGTGGTTATTTCAGGCCATTGTTCTGAATGAGAGTGGGAATTTTTTGTGTGTAGCACATATTTGCATACACATTGGATTCATTTTCCAATTTTCCATTCGAAATACTGAATCCCTGACACGAACCCATACCCTACTAGACTCTGACTACTAATTCTAATATGATGCAGAAAAGTAACACAAACAGAATTGAAATACAAGCAGTTCAGACGAGGCATGGTGTATAGTTGATCTTGCCTTTTTCATGATAAATGTTAGGTGTTATAAATCCAGTCTATTTTTAATTGAAATAGATCTCCATGTGTTTTTAAAGTTAACAAATATGTGAATTCCTGTCTCCCTTTGTCTGTAGCCTATTCAGCAATGTATTTTTATATGCACATATCAAATCCTACCTGGTGTCACACCTACATTCTTGTGAGGTGACTGACTTGGGAGATACAATTTGTGAGAAGACATCACTCCTCCTAAACGCTGTTGGAACTGAAAATTCAAATAATGGGTGAGCTTCCTAGTAGAACAACATTATACATAAATCCCTGTTAAGAAAATTGAATATTTTTGGATCTGTGATTGATGTATATTTCATGGTGAATTTCGATTTGCATATATGTTGCTACATTTTAATATCTGTGTGTGTGTGTGTGTGTATACACACACACACCCACACACTCTCCAGATTTTTCAAAATATGAAATATATGTATCTTATTTACACTCCCTAAATTCATTTATGTTCAAGTATGTGGATTTAAAATCAACTTTTCACAAGATTTTTCGCAGAAATATTTATCCACCTGAAATACATATTTGTTTCCTAGTACTGAAAACTAACTTCAGTGAATGGTACATACAAATCCTGTTGATAGCCACAGCCAAGGTTCTCCAGTAAGGACCATATGTAGTTTTGAACAACCAAAGGCAGGCATGGTCCCTAAGCCACATGCTTGTTGTTTAAACAGAGAGGGGGAGATGTTGAGAGCCACAGCCAAAGGGGCCCCAGGAAACCTCCAACTGCCAGCAAACTTCCAGCTGCCGGCTGATGATTGGCTCACAGCGGCCCCAGCAACATCTAGCTCATTGGCTCCTCTGTGGTGATGCTCACTGCAGATGCTCATTGAGCTGTTTCCCCGCCCATTCAGACTGCCAGTGGATGATTGGCTCACAGAGGCCCCAGCAACATCTAGCTGATTGGCTCCTCTGTGGTGATGCTCAATGGGATGTTTCCTTGCCCTTTCAGACAACGGAGCTGCTCATTGGTGGACTTTTTTGGCTCCGCCCATGTGACCCAGCCAATCGGCCTCAAAAGGAGGAGGCTTGTGGTTGAGGGAGAGGCTTGTGGGAAGACTGTGGTGGCAGTTGGGCTCTGAGGGTTTTTCCTGAGAAGCTGTTTTGTTTGGTTTGTGTGGTTCTAAAAATAAAGTTCGTTTCTTTTGACAGTTGGCTCCTGAATTGTGCCCAGCCAGACTGATGATAATCATGTAAAATGTTGATTTTAAATCCACATACATGAACTTGAATGAATTTAGGGAGTGTATAATAAGACACATTTATTTCATATTTTGGAAAATCTGGAAAATCTCGTGAATATATATATATATATATATATATATATATATATATATATATATAATATATATATACATACATATATATAAATATATATATATATATACATATATATACATATATATACATATACACACACACACAACAATAAAATGTAGCAATATATATGCCAATCAAAATTTATCATGAAATATATATCATCCACATATTTAAAAATATTCATTTTACTGAACATGGATTTATGTATGATGTTGTTCACTAGGAAGCTCACCCATAGGTTGAATTTTCAGTTCCATCAGTATTTAGGGGAAGTTATCTATTCTCATAATTTGTATATTCCAAAGTCAGTGAGCTCACAAGAATGTACGTGTGTTACCAGGTAGTAGTCTATATATGCATAAAAATATACATGTTCTAAAGAGGCTACAGAGAAAAGGAGACAGGAATTTACATATGTGTTAACTTTGAAAACTCATGGAGAAATTTTACAATGAAAAGTTGACTAGATTCATAACACATATCCTTGATAAAGGAGAAGGAAAATCCAAGTATACACCATGCCTCCTACAAAAGGCCTGTATTTCTATTCTGTTAGGTTTCTTTTTCTCCATCATTTTAGGATAAGTAGTCAGAGTCTAGTAGGGTATGGGTTAGTGTCGGGAATTCAGTATTTCAAATGGAAAATAGGATAATGTATCCAATGTGTATGCAAATATGTGCTACGCAATAATCTTCCCACTCTCACCTAGAACAATGCCTTGACATTACCTTTGCCCCAAGTGAGACACAATTAGAGGAGAAGAGTAAGAAAATCTGTGAATACATATCTGGAATGGAAAATTCTCAGGAGTTCTCAACCTGGGAGCAGGTAGAGGAGTTTCCAGAAGTAAGGAACTGGGTAAACACTCCACAACCATGGAGGTCTGCTGGAAAAAAGACTTCTGGAGAAACTGCCTCTGAGGTGTGGCACTTGAAATATTTGTTGTTGTCAGTAGCTTTGTCTTCATTTGTAGTGAAACCATCAAAGCTGGGTCTGAATCTATGTGACCTGGAGAACATGGTTTCTTATTTTCCAATGAACCTGAGGCAGCAGTGCTGATTTTTCTCTTTGTAGGTAAACAGAGGCCACTGGGCCAAAGTGTCTAACTGTGTGGACGATGAAGCCATTTAGTCATCCTTCAATTTTCATGGTGTTTCTTGGTGCTGAACTGGGAGTTTGGTATTTGCTTCAAGAAATACAAGGAGTTCAACTGGGACATAGTGTTGGAGGGAGTTCTGTGACATGTGGTGGGTCAGAGTCTCCAGGAGAACGCACCAATCCGGCTTCTATCCCACATAGCTTGCCCCCTTGACCATAGCAACCTGATTCTGAAGATTGCCCTGAAACCTCTCCATATAACAAGATGCCTTTGCATATAAGGGTCTGCTGGGTGCACCATGTCAGCTAAAAGCCATTTGGAAATCAATGGCAGATCCACATGGCACCACCATAAATATTTTATCACACACCTGCACACCACAGTTCTGGGCCAAATGCTCCGCAGTCTCCATCTAACCGGCATCTCTGTTCTACACCACTTTCATTATACCCAATCAATCAAGGCACTGTCTGGTACACTAATGATGAGCAACAGAACATCAAAGGTTCTCCAGTGCCACCTCATCATGCGAATTTCAAAAATTTCATGGTATTTATCTAGCCATTTTACAAGGATGAATTTGGAGGCATTATTTGTTTCAATTCTTTCAGGAATTATTCAATGTTGAGGAAGCTCATTTCAAGGAATGTTCTGGAGAACTCTCACAGGCAAGGCTTTCCAAAGAGTGGCCAAATAGTCACATGAAGCCAGGCCAATTGAGGTCTACAATGTGAGGTCCATGTGTGTTTTGACTCTCAACTATGTCTGGCAAGTATTTCAAAATAATATCATATGATATTCTGTCTGAGATTCCCAGTGCTCTGTGGAAAGCCACCCCGGGCCTAGATCTCAGTTTCAACGGGCGACTCTCATGGGTGGCCGCCTAAAATTCCAACACAAATCATGGCAATACTTCTCTGAGGTAAGTTCCAGAACTCAGTCTCTAAGGGGAATCACACCAGAGTTCAAGCCCTGGTGGACCCAGTCATCTCTTCCGACTGCCACATAAATGACCACAAGGAAAACCAAAAAACTCCCAAATGGCCCTCATCTTCTTCCATATAGACGCTCATCATAACCTCTGGCTTGACGTTTCCTTGAGGGGCACAGCCCAAGACAGTGTCCAAAATAATCTCCCTTTCCTCTCATTTGCCTAAAGTCAAGGTGGCCTGGAGACCCATTCTGTGAATCAGGAGTGATCAAATAACCCTGACTTTAGTACTGCTCTGCTTCTCTAATTTGAGGCCTACTGTCTGTGAAGTATAGATTCTTGATGTGAATTGGAGTAATGAAAAAACCCAATAACCCATTGGCTACCCTCTGCAGGGTTTTGAAGAACTCATTTGACCCAATAAATCCCTATTCTCATTTTATGGAGGTCAGGAACCTTACAGAGGAAGGTGAGAGACTTCATCCTCAATGAATGCTTTTTGGGCCATTTTGGTTTTTGATGTGCCTTCTGGAATGTTACATATGTTTTTTTTTTTTTTTTTTTTTGGTTTTAGTGCCTTCTGGAATGTTACATAATTTTTTTCTTTAGACATTATTGCCAGAGTTCCTATCTTCATCCCAGTGCAGGTGAAATCAAAGATAATTCCAATCTACAGCTTCTGCAATAGCCATCCCTGTACTGCTTGCAGAACTTGCCTGGACACATGTGAACTCACCTAAATGCATTGTGAACTATCTGTTGGTGCAGCGACTTGTCGTAGTGTTGGGGTATATTTGCTGATGATGTCATCGGTGGTACAATTTTTCCAAAAGGAGCCGTCAATTGGCTTGGTGTATCTTCCTCCCTTCTGCGTGTCATGATCGTCCAGCTAAAATTTGGGGGGGCCAACAGAGGTGAGGCAAAGAACCTCACCCACCCCCGCTGGTACAAAGACCTCTCCACAGGTGTGGCTCTATACTGGACGGGTAGTCAGTGACGGGTAAGATCCAATTGCAATGGTACCAACTTAACGGGTAAAGACCATATGTACTATTGGACAACCTAAGGCAGGCACGGTCCCTAAGCCACATGCGTGTTGTTTAAACAGAGAGGGGAAGATGTTGAGAGCCACAGCCGAAGGGGCCCCAGCAAAATTCCTGCTGCCAGCAAACTTCCAGCTGCCGGCTGATGATTGGCTCACAGCGGCCCCAGCAACAACTAGCTGATTGGCTCCTCTGCGGTGATGCTCAATGGGCTGTTTCCCTGCCCTTTCAGACCACAAAACTGCTCATTGGGGGACTTTTTTTGACTTTGCCCACATGACCCAGCCAATCGGCCTCAAGAGCAGGAGGATTGTGGGAGGCGGAGAGAGGCTCATGTGGGAGGGAGAGGTTTTGGGAAGCCAGTGGTGGCAGTTGGGGCTCTGAAGGTTTTTCCTGAGAGGCTGTTTTGTTTGGCGTGTGTGGTTCTAAAAATAAAGTTCGTTTCTTTTGGCAAGTGGCTCCTGATTGTGCCCAGCAAGACTGCGGCATTATCCTAATATTTCTACAATAACTGACCCAGTTTAACATCAATGCAAGTAGATTCCTGTGGGAGAGGACATGATGTGTATTTTGACGTTCATTTTTATGTAACAGTGGTACATTACTATTTATTCAGTTTATGCACATCATAGGATATATATTTGATCCACAAGTTCACAAATATATAGGCATTTGTTTCACTTTCAATCACTTTCTGCTTCAAAACACATGTATTCCTCCAGGTTTCTTGACTGGTCTTTTCATGAGACTTCTTTCCAAACACATTATTTCCGATTTCCATAATCACTTTTGAAGCAAAACTCACACATTCTTCATGAAAAACCATAATGCTGATATAACCATTAGATATATTACTGGTTGGAATGAAGGATTGTATATCAATGTAAGATTTTCTGTATATTTTCAGATATCAATTCAATCCATTATTTAAAGTTAGAACCAGTTATAATATTTATTTACAGTATGGTCTATTCATGCATTATTTCTATAATTATAGACACAGTCTACACCATTTTTACCTCCAAAAATAATTTATACGTCTTCAAAATATTGCTCCCAGAAATGGTGGAAGAAATACTCATGTCACCTGATCTACATATACATTTTACCACAGTAGTATTCTGCACACAGAAAGAAGAGGTCAAACTTATGTTTGTACCAAAGCCTAAATGAAAAGTGAGCATGGATTACGGAAAACATCCATGTCCATATTGCCTAATGCTCTCAAAAGTTCATCCTATTGGTGACTACATGTTTGTTTCTTCCTAAGATTATATATTCAAACTCAAGCCTGTTGAAAATGTATAATTCTATCACTCACTTTATACTTTGCCTGATATCCTAATGTCAATTGATATCTGCATTCCTACTTTTTTCCCCAGTTCATCCTTTTGACAGACTCTCCACATGTGCTGACAATTACATTCACTCTATCCGAAACCCTACAGCTAAAGATCTTTTTATCCAAATCCTATACTCACTCTTCTTTCAAAACCTACCAACTATCTTACTAATCCTACAAATTATCCCTTTTTGACTGGATGTTCTCTTCAACATTCAATAAACCAAGGTACAAGTAATTATGCCATTGTATATCGATTTATCTGAGACATCTGTGCAGAATATAATTCAAAGCTAAGAATCCCAGCAAAGGGTCCAATGCAATTCTGGGCTTCAAATATTACCTAGATGTCTGTTTTCATACTTATAATTCACTTATATTCTTATAAATATCGCACGTTCCCAATACCATAATTCATCCCGCAGAATGATTCCTAACCCAAATGGAACATGTTATTAACCCTGACCATACACTGTTCTCTCAATCTAACTTTACTGAAGAGCAGGGACAGAGTTGGTCTTTCAATACAGAAATTAGGGGATCTTCCACTTGCTGAGAACCTCCAAGGTCATTAAAGAAATGATCCCAGGATTAAATGTAGGCAGCTATGAATGACGTCAGAGAGCAAAAGTCATCTTCCATGACAAACAACCTGGTTAGCATGAAGGGATGTGTCTGAATCAACATTTCTTTTCTTAATGTATAGAAGATGGACCAAACCACGCCTATCTGGAGAGCTTTTTTTGGGTGCCTATGGTTGATATACCATGCAAAATTGTGAAAGTTTCACTGGAAGTAGGGGCAGCCTCCAACTCATTGGACTCTTGGAAGCAACTGTTAGGACAAATTGGTTGCCAAGGCAGTAACCTGATTCAGTTCCTGAAGGAAGTGACCTACGTCACTTCCTTGGTGAAGGAATTCTCTGAACTTGGGATCCATGAAGACAGGCACCCAGAGCCAGTCCCAGTCCCAGTCCCAGTGGGCTCACTTGTTCGGTTTTACCAAGGACAGGGTCAGTCTTTCTTGGTACCTACCTATGTGAGGATAGCCAAAGGCCAGGAGAGCTCTGAAGAGGGACCTTTTCTGAGAAAGCAGGTAGTGGCTCACCGCTGCCTCCTGACAACTTCACAGAGTTGGCCAAGGAGACCAGATCTGAGTCAGGACAGGACATTTCGGGAGAACATTGTATGGCCCACCAGTCAGAGGACACTCTGGATACTCACAGACCTACTTGGGGGAAGGAGGTGCCTTTGTGGGAGTGGTTGTGGTTTTGTGGTTTTGTCACATGTTCTGAGAATAGGTAGAAAATGCGGTTTGTTTGGTTTGGATTGCACTGTTTCTAGTAAGTCGTTTGACATGTGAGTGTTTCTATGTCTGTGTATCCCACTGTGTCTGTGGTTGTAGACATTAGAAAAGAGAATGAATTAATGGATGTGTCCTGTCTAGTAGAAAGCTTCCTGGCATTCATCCTGCCCAATTGATGAATGGACCGCGGCTTGCCTTCTGGATGGGCAAAACCTACTATCTTCCTAAGATCCTGTTTTCTTCCTGAATTCTGGCCACTCTCCAGAATAGGCTCATGGTTTTGTGTCCAAGATATATACAACCTCCAAGCTCTGTGACATGACCATGTACTTGATAGCTAAAGTGAATGGGGAGCATCTCAGAAAACTCAGATATCAGTGTGACCAGGAAAGTCTCAGTGGAGAAACCCTGCTTTGGGTCTTTTGCTTACCTGTTTTTCTGTTGCCCTAAATGTCAGGAAGGTCTTTGCCTCTTGCCACCCCTTTGTGAAGCCTGAAGAAAACAGTTTTCAAATGAAAATGAATGGGCATCACCTGTTGCTCTTTGCTAAATTGCTTTGTAAAAGGATGTGTCTGAATCAGCCTCTTGGTTCTGTGTGAGGTTGTGGCTTAGATTCTCAGCACCTGATGCATCTAAAGATAGATTCCATGTGTGCACTCCAAACAGAAATGGCAAATGAGTCTCTTGCCTTCCTCTATTAGATTCCTGACCTTCATCAAGTAAGAATCAGGATCCTTTAGTTCAAATGAGTTCTTTGAACCCCTGCAGAAGTGCTTGGGTTTGCTGATGACTCCAAATCACATAAAGAATCTATACCTGACAGTCAGTTGGCCTCAAATTGGAAAAGCAGAACAGTATTAACTACATCCCTATTTGATCAGTTCTGGTTCACAGGAAGGGTGTGTAGGCCACCCTGACTTTCGGCAAATTAGGGGCAAGGGAGCTAATTTTGGACGGTGTCTTGGTCTGCGCCCCTCGTGGAAACCTCCAGCGAGAGGTTATGATGAGTGTCTATATGGAAAAACATGAGGGCCATGTGGGAGTGTTTTGGTTTCAATTGTGGTCATTTGTGTGGCAGTTGGAAAAGATGACTGTGTCCACCTGGGTTTCAACTCTTGTGGGATTCCCCTTGGAGACTGAGTTCTGGAACTGACCTTAGAGAAGTATTGCCATGAATTGTGTTGGGATTTTCGGAGGCCACACATGAGAGTCACCCTTGGAAACTGAGATCTAGGCCCAGGGTGGCTTTCCACAGAGCACTGGGAATCTCAGCGAGGATATCACTTGATTATATCCTGAAAAACTTGGAAGCAATAGTTGAGAGTCAAAACACACATGGACCTCACATTGTAGACCTCAATGTGGCTGGCTTTATGTGACATTGGGCCACTCTTTCGGAGGACTTGCCTGTGAGAGTTCTCTAGAGCTTCCATTGAAATGAGCTTCCTCAACATTTAATGGTTCCTGAATGAATTGAAACCCACAGTACCTCCAACTTCATCCTTGAAAAATGGCTAGAAAATACCTTGAAATTTTTGAAATTTCCATGACCAGCTGGCACTGGAAATCCATTTGATGTCCTGGTGCTTATCATGAGTATACAAGACAGTGTCTGGTTTGACTGAGTTTCATGATAATGGTGTAGAAAAGAGATGCCAGTAAGTTGGAGCCTGCTGAGTAGTGGGCCAAGAGCAGTAGAGTGTAGGTGTGTGAAAAAACATCTGTGGTGCGGCCACGTGGATCTGCCATTGGCTTAGAAATGGTTTGTGACTGACATGTGCAGCTAGCAGACCTTTGGATGTAAAGGCATCTTGTTGAATGGAGAGGTTTCAGGGCAATGTTCAGAATCATATTGCTATGGTCAAGGGGGCAACTATGTGTGATAGAAGCCTGCTTGGTACATTCTCCTGCCGATCCTGACCACAACATGTGACAGAACTCCCTGCAGCACGGTATCGCAGTTAAACTCCTTTATTTCGTAAAGTAAATACCAAACTTTCAGTGCAGCATCAAATAACATGACGAAATGTGAAGGATGATCAAATGGCTTCACAGTCCACACGGGGAGACACATAGACCCCAGTAGCCCCAGTTTGCCTACAAAGAGAGAATTCAGCACTGCTGCCTCGTGTTTATAGGAAAATAAAAAACCATGTTCTTCAGGTCACATAGATGCAGACTCAGCTTTGATGGTCTCACTACAAAGGAAGCTAAAGCTCCTGACAACAACATATATTTCAAGTGCCCAACCTCAGAGGCATTTTCTCAAGAAGTCTTAAGGCCGACACAGCTCCATGTTTGTGGTATTTACCCTGTCCCTTACTTTTGGAAACTCCTCTACCACCTTCAAGGTTGTGAACTCCTGAGCATTTTCCATTCCAGATATTTATTATGAACTCAAACAACAACAAGTGCTGGTGAGGATGTGGAGAAAAGGGTAAACTTGTACATTGCTGGTGGGACTGCAAATTGGTGCAGCCAAATTGGAAAGCAGTATGGAGATTTCTTGTAGAACTGGGAATGGAACCACCATTTGACCCAGGTATTCCCCTTCTCAGTCTATTCCCTAAAGATCTAAAAAAAATGCTACAGGGACACTGCTACATTGATGTTCATAGCAGCACAATTTACAATAGCAAGACTATGGAACCAACCTAGATGCACTTCCATAGATGAATGGATAAAAAATGTGGCATTTATACACAATGGAATATTACTCTGCATTAAAAAATGACAAAATGATATAACTTGCAGAGAAATGGATGGCATTAGAGCAGATTATGCTAAGTGAAGCTAGCCAATCCGTAAAACCAAATGCCAAATGTCTTTATTGATATAAAGAGAGTAACTAAGAACAGAGTAGGGACGAATAGAATTAGAAGAAAATTAACATTAAACAGGGATGAGAGGAGGAAGGGAAAGGGAGAGAGAAGGGAAATTGCATGGAAATAAAAGGAGACCCTCAGGGTTATATAAATTACATACAAGAGGAGGTGAGGGAAAGGAAAAAATTATACAAGGGGGAGAAATGAATTACAGTAAAGAGGTAGAGAGAGAAGAGGGGAGGGGAGGTAAGGGGAGGAGGATAGTAGAGGTTAGGAAAGGCAGCAGAATACGACAGACACTAGTATGGCAATATGTAAATCAATGGATGTGTAACTGATGTGATTCTGCAATCTGTTTACGGGGTAAAAATGGGAGTTCATTACCTACTTGAAACACAGTGTGGAATATGATATATCAAGAACTATGTAATGTTTTGAACAAGCATAAATAAAAATTAAAAAAAAAGAAAACTAACTTTGGTGAATGGTGCAAAGAAATCCTAATATTTCAACAGTAACTGACACAGTTTAACATCAATGCGAGTAGATTCCTGTGGGACATGATGTGTATTTTGATGTTCATTTTTATTCAACACTGGTACATTACTATTTCTTCAGTTTATTCACATCATATTATAATAT
Source organism: Callospermophilus lateralis (assembly GCF_048772815.1). NCBI lineage: Eukaryota > Metazoa > Chordata > Mammalia > Rodentia > Sciuridae > Callospermophilus > Callospermophilus lateralis. The sequence goes on along the minus strand of NW_027513260.1, from coordinate 39,391 downwards.
TTCATCCACAAGTAAGCAAATTTATCGTCATTTTTTTCAATTTCAATCACTTCCTTCTTCAGAACTCATGAATTCCTCGGTGTTCCTTGACTGGCCTTTTCATGAGACTTCTTTCCAAACACATTATTTTCGATTTCCATAATCACTTTTGAAGCAAAACTCACACAAACTTCATGATAAACCGTAACCTAATATTAACATTAGGTGTATAACTGGTTGTCATGAATGATTGCATATCAATATAAGATTTCTTATATATTTTCAGATATCAATTCAATCCATTACTTAAAGTGGAACAAGTTATATTATTTATTGAAATTAAGGTCTATTCATGCATTATCTGTATATTCATAGAAACAGGGTACACCTCTTTTTACCCCCAATGCTAATTTATACGTCTTCAAAATACTGCTCCTAGAAATGGTGGAAGAAATAATCATGTCATCTGATCTACATACACATTTTATCACAGTAATATTCTGGAAACAAAATGCAAAGGTCCCACTTAGGATTGTACCAAAGTCTAAATGGAAAGTGAACATGGATTACTAACAACATCCATGTCCATGTTGCCTAATGCTCTCAAATGTCAATCCTATTGGTGACCTACATATTTGTTTCTTCCTAAGATTAGATATTCAATCTCAACCCTGTTGAAAATGTCTTATCCTATCACTCACTTTATACTTTGCCTGATTTCCTAATGTCTCTATTGATATCTGCTTTTCTACAAATTTTCCCCATTTCATCATTGTGTCTGATTTCTTCATATGTGCTGACATTTATATTCACTCACTGCCCGAAAAAAAATTGCTAAAGAACTTTTGTTACATATCCTATACTAACTCTACTTGCTAAACATAACGACTATCTTCTTAATTCTACCGACAATCCCTTTTGACTGGATGTTCTCTTCAGCATTCAATCATCCAAGGTTCAAGTTCCTCTGCCATTGTATATCCATTTATTTGAGACATATGTGCACAATTCAAAGCTAAATATCCCAATCAACTGCCCAAAGCCCTTCTGGGATTCAAATCTTACTTTAATTTCTGTTTTCATACATATATTTAACCTCGATATTCTTATAAATATCACAGGTTCCCAATACCATTATTCATCCAGCAGAATGATTCCTAACCCAAATCGAACATGAAATTAACCCTAACCATACACTGTTCACTCAATCTAACTTTACAGAAGAGCAGAGACAGATTGTTCTTACAATACAGGAATGTAGGGGATGCTCCACCTGTTAAGAACCTCAAAGGTCCATGCAGAAATGATCCCTGGAGAAGATGTAGGCAGCAATGAAGGACCTGAGAGACAAAAAGTCATTTTCCATGGCAAACAACCTGGTCAGGATGAAGGGTTGTGTCTGAATCAGCCTCTCTCTTCTTAATGTAGAGAAGATGGACCAAACCAGGCTTGTGTGGAGAGCTGTTCCCGGGTGCCTAAGGTTGATATACCATTCTAAGTTGTGAAAGTGTCAAAGGAAGTAGGGGCAGCCTCCATCTCATGGGACCCTTGGAAGCAACTGTTAGACAAAGTGGTTGCCAAGGCAGTGACCTCATTCAGTTCTTGAAGGAAGTGACCTACCTCACTTCCTTGTTGATGGAACTTTCTGAACTTGGGACCAAGGAAACCAAGCACCAGAGCCAGTCCCAGTCCCAGTCCAAGTGGTCTCATTTGTTTGGAATCACCAAGGACAGAGTCAGTCTTCTTGGTACTGACTGATGTGAGGATGGCCAAATGCCAGGAAAGATCTGAACACGGGCCTTTCCTGACTAAGTATGTAGTGGCTCACCCCTGGCTCCTGACTGCTTCACAGAGTTGGACAAGGAGACCAGATCTGAGACAGGACAGACCATTAACGGGGAACATAGTATGGCAAACCTGTCAGAGGACACTCCGGATAATCACAGCCCTACTTTGGGGAAGGAGGTGTCTTTTTGAGTGTGGGTGTGTGGTTTTGTCTCTGTTCTGAGAATAGGTAGAAAAGGAGGTTTCTTTGGTTTGGAGTGAACTGTTTCTAGTAAGTCGTTTTACATGGTGAGTGTTTCTATTTCTGTGTATCCCACTGTGTCCGTGGTTGTATACATTATAAAAGAGAATGCATCAATGCATGTGTCCTCTTTAGTAGAAAGCTTTCCAGTATTCATCCTGCCCATTTAATGAATGGAGCGTGGTTTCCATATCGATAGGAAACACCTACTACCTTTTTAAGTCCCTGTTTTCTTTCTGAATTCTGCCAACTCTTAAGAATAGGCTCTTGTGTTTGTGTCCAAGATATGTACCACCTCCAATCTCTGTCACATGGCCATGTACTGGATATCTGAAGGGAATGGCCAACATCTCAGAAAACTCAGATATCAGTGTGACCAGAAAAGTCTCAGTGGAGAAACCCTGCTTTGGCTCTCTTGCTAACCTATTGTTCTGTTGCCCTGAATCTCAGGATGTCTTTGCCTCTGGCCACCCCTTTGGGAAGCCTGAGGAAAACATTTTTTCAAAAGGAAATGAAGGGCATCACCTGTGGCTCTTTGCTTAATTGCTTTGAAAAAAGATGTGTCTGAATCAGCCTCTTGGCCCTGTGTGAGGCTGTGGCTTAGATTCTCAGCACCTGATGGATCAAAAGAAAGGTCCCATGTGTGCATCCAAAACCAAAATGGCAAATATTCACTCATTGTGAATGAATTCTTTTACCTTCCTCTGTTAGGATCCTGAATTCCATCAAGGGAGAAGAGGAATCCTTTGGGCCAAATGAGTTCTTCAAATCTCTGCAGAAGGGCTTGTGTTTTCTCATGACTCAAATTCACATAAAGAATCTAAACCACAGAGTCAGAAGGCCTCAAATTGAAAAAGCTGAGCAGTATTAATGTCAGGCCTATTTGATCACTCCTGGTTTACAGGAAGTGTGTCCAGGCCACCTTGATGTTAGACAAATGAGGGGAACAGGACCTTAATTTGGACACTGACTTGGGCTGTGGACCTCATTGAAAACTCCAGCCAGACGTTATAAGGAGTGTCTATATGGAAGAAGATGAGGACCATGTGGGAGTGTTTTGGTTTTAATTGTGGTCATTTGTGTGGCGGTTGGAAGAGATGACTGTTCCACTGGGCTTGAACTCTGGTGTGATTCCTTAGAGACTGAGTTCTTTAACTGACCTCAGAGAAGTATTGCCATGAATTGTGTTGGGATTTTAGGAGGCCACACATGAGAGTCGCCCTTGGAACCTGAGATCTAGGACCAGGTTGGATTTCCACAGAACACTGGGAATTTCAGCCCGGATATTACATACAAATTTTCTTAAAGACTTGGCAGCCATATTTGAGTTTAAAACACACATGGACCTCACATTGTAGATCTCAATGGGCCTGGCTTCATGTGACATTTTGGCCACCCTTAGGGAAACCATGCCTGTGAGAGTGCTCCAGTGCTTTCATTGAAATTAGCTTCTTCACCATTTAATGGTTCCTGAATTAATTGAAGCCCTCAGAGCCGCAAACTTCATCTGTGAAAAATGGCTAGACAATTACCATGAAATTTTTGATATTTTCATGTTCAGCTGGCACTGAAAAAACTTTGGATGTCCTGTTTCTGATCCTGAGTATACCAGACACTGCCTTGATTGACTTTGTTTCATGAAAATGGTGTAGAACAGATATGCCAGTAAGTTGGAGCCTGGTGAGTAGTTGGCCTAGAGCAGTGGTATGCAATTGTCTGATAAAACATCTGTGTTGTGGCCATGTGGATCAGCCATTGGCTTCCAAATGGCTTGTGACTGACATGGTGCAGCCAGCAGAAACATATATGTAAAGGCATCTTGTATATGGAGAGGATTCACTGCAATGTTCAGAATCATATTGCTATTCTCAAGGGGGCAATCTACGTGGGATAGAACCTGGGTTGGTGCATTCTCCTGAAGACCCTGACTCACCATACCTTAAAGAACTCCCTCCACCACTCTGTCCCATTTTAACTCCTTGTATTTTCTTGAAGTAATACCAAACCCCCAGTGGAGCAGCGAGAAACACCACGAAAAGTGGAGGATGACCAATTGGCTTCACAGTCCACACTGAAAGACACTTAGACCCCAGTGTCCATAGTTTACCTACAAAGAGAGAATTCAGCACCGCTGCCTCATGTTCATTGGATAATAAGAAACCATGTCCTCCAAGTAACATAGATGCAGACCCAGCTTTGATGGTCTCTCTACAAAGGAACTAAATCTCCTCAGAACATCAAATATTTCAAGTGCCCACCCTTAGAGGCAGTTTCTCAAAAAGCATTTAGGACAGCAGAGCTGCATGTTTGTGGAATGTTTACCCTGTCCCTTACTTTTAGAATCTTCTCTACCACCTCCAAAGTTGTAAACTCCTGAGAATTCTCCATTCCAGATATATTCACAGATTTTCTAGCTCTTATCCTCTAATTGTGTCTTACTTGAGAAGAATGTAATGTCAAGGCATTGTTCTGGATGAAAGTGGGAAGATTTTTGTGTAGCACATATTTGCATACACATTGGATTCAATTTCCTATTTTCCATTAGAAATGCTGAATCCCTGAAACTAACATATACCCTATTAGACTCTGACTACTAATCCTAATATGATGGAGAAAAATAACACAAACAGAATAGAAATACAAGCAGTTTAGAGGAGGTACGTTTTATAGTTGGAGTTGCCTTTTGCATGGTATAGTGTAGCAGTTATAAATCTAGTCAATTATTTGTTGAAATAGTTCTCGATGCGTTTTTTAAGTTAACAAATAAGTGAATTCCTGTCCCCCTTTCTCTGTAGCCTATTCAGCACACGTATTTTTATATGCACATATAGAATCCTACCTGGTACCACACGTACATTCTTGTGAGGTGGCTGACGTGGCAGATACAAATTGGAAGAAGAGATCACTCCTCCTAAACGCTGCTTGAACTGATAATTCAAATGTGAGTGAGCTTCCTAATTGAACAACATTATACATAAATCCATGTTCAGTAAAATGAATATATTTGGATCTGTGAATGATATACATTTCATGGTGAATTTCGTTTGGCATATATATTGCAATTTTTAATGTCTCTCTCTTTGTCTGTATATAAATATATATATATATATATATATATATATATATATATATATATAAATATATATATATATATGTATATATACATGCTCAAGATTTTTCAAAACATGAAATATGTGTCTTATTACACACTTCCTAAATTCATTCATATTTATGTTGTGGATTTATAATCAACTTTTCACAAGATTATTCTCAGAAATATTCATCCACCTGAAATACGTATTTGTTTCTTTGTACTGTTTCCACCCCAGATATGCATTCACGGATTTTCAAACTCTTCTACTCTAATTGTGTCTTACTTGGGGTGAAGGTAATGTAAAGGCATTGTTCTGGATGAGAGTGGGAAGATAATTGTGTAGCATATATTTTATACACGTTGGATTCATTTTCCTATATTCCATTGAAAATACTGAATCCCTGACAATAACGCATACCCTACTATACTTTGTCTACTAATCCAAATATGATGGAGAAAAACAACCCAAACAGAATAGAAATACAAGCAGTTCAGAGGAGGCATGGGGTATAGTTGGACTTGCCATTTGCATGATAAATGGTAGGTGTTATAAATCTAGTCAATTTTTAATTGAAATAGTTCTCCATGTGTTGTTAAAGTTAACAAATATGTAAATTCCTCTCTGCCTTTCTCTGTAGCCTATTCAGCACATGAATTTTTATATGCTTATATAGAATTCTACCTGGTATCACACGTTCATTTTTGTGAGGTGACTGACTTGGCAGATACAACTTGTGAGAAGAGATCACTCCTCTAAACGCTGTTGGAACTGAAAATTCAAACTATGGGTGAGCTTTCTAGTAGAACAACATTATACATAAATCCTTGTTCAGTAAAATAAATATTTTTGCATCTGTGGATGCTATATATTTTATGATGAACTTCGATTGGCATATATATAACTACATTTAAATGTCTGTGTGTGTGTTGTGTGTGTGTGTGTGTGTGACTGTATATATATATATACATATATATAATTATATGTGTATATATATACACATATATATAATTATGAATATATATATATATATATATATATATATATACACTGACTTGATTTTTAAAATATGAAATATATGTATCTTAAATACACTCCCTAAGTTCATTCATGTTCAAAAATGTGGATTTATAATAAACTTTTCACAAAATTATTCTCAGAAATATTCATCCACCTGAAATACACATTTGTTTCATAGTTCTGAAAACTAACTTCAGTAAATGGTGCTTACAAATCCTAATATTTGTACATTAGCTGACCCAGATTAACATCAATCAAGTAGATTCGTATGGGACATGATGTGTATTCTGACGTTTATTTTCATTCAACACTGGTACATTACTATTGCTTCAGTTTTTACAAATCATAGGAAATATATATTTCATCCACAAGTTCACAAATTTATACGCATTTGTTTCACAATCACTTCCTGCTTCATAAAACATGTATTCCTCCAGGTTTTTTGACTGGTCTTTTCATGAGACTTTTTTCCAAACACATTATTTTCGATTTCCATAATCACTTTTGAAGCAAAACTCACACACCCTTCATGATAAACCATAAACTTAATGTGGCCATTAGATATTTCACTGGTTGGAATGAATGTTTGTATGTCAATATAAGATTTCCTGTATTTTTTCAGATATAATTTCAATCCATTATTTAAAGTCAGAACCAGATATATTATTTATTCACAGTATGGTCTATTCATGCATTATCTCTATATGCACAGACATAGGGTACACCTCTTTTTACCCCCATTACTAATTTATACATCTTGAATATTTTGCTGCCAGAAATGGTGGAAGAAATAGTCATGTCACCTGATCTAAATGTATGTTTTATCACAGTAATATTCTGAACAAAAAAAGCAAAGGTCACACTTAAGATTGTAGCAAAGACTAAATGAAAAGTGAGCATGGATTACTAAACATCCATGTCCAGGTTGCCTAATGCTGTCAAATGTCAATCCTATTGGTCACTACATATTTGTTTCTTTCTTAGATTATATATTCAAACTCAACCCTGTTGAAAATATCTAATCCTATCACTCATTTTATACTTTGCCTGATTTCGTAATGTCTCTATTGATATCAGTTTTCCTAACTATTTTCCCCAGTTCATCATTGTGACAGTCTCTTCACTTGTGCTGACATTAACATTCACTGTCTACGGAAACCCTATTGCTAAACAACATTTGGTCCAAATCCTATACTCACTCTTCTTTCTAAACCTACTGAGAATCTTCCGAATCCTACCGACTATCCCTTTTGACTGGAAGTTCTCTTCTACATTTAATCATCCATGGTACAAGGACCTAAGCCATTGTATATCGATTTACCTGACACATCAGTGCAGAACATAATTCAAAGCTATGTATCCCAATCAAGGGCCCAATGCCCTTTTGGGCTTCATATCTTAGCTAGATTTCTGTTTTCATACTTATATTTCACCTATATATTCTTGTAAATATCGCAGTTTCCTAATACCATTATTCATCACGCAGAAAGATTCCTAATCCAAATCGAACCTGTTAGTTAACCTAACCATACACTGTTCAGTCAATTTAACTTTACAGAAGAGCAGGGATAGAGTTGGTCTTACAATACAGGAATATAGGGGATCTTCCACATGCTGAGAAACTCAAAGGTCCATGCAGAAATGATTCCTGGAGAAGTTGTAAGCAGCTATGGAGGACCTAAGCGACCAAAAGTCATCCTCCATGGCAAACAACCTGGTCAGGATGAAGGGTTGTGTCTGAATCAGCTTCTCTCTTCTTAATGTAGAGAAGATGGACCAAACCAGGCCTGTGTGGAGAGCTGTTCCCAGGTGCCAATGGTTGATATACCAATCTAACTTGTGAAAGTGTCACAGGAAGTAGGGGCAGCCTCCATCTCATGGGACCCTTGAAAGCAATTGTTAGGACAAAGTGGTTGCCACGGCAGTAACCTCATTCAGTTCCTGAATGAAGTGACCTACCCCTCTTCCTTGATGACGGATTTCTCTGAACTTAAGATCCAGGAAGCCAGGCACCAGAGTCAGTCCCAGTTTCTTCCCCAGTGGGCTCAGTTGTTTGGAATAACCAAGGACAGAGTAATTCTTCCTTGGTACCTACTGATGTGAGGATTGCCAAATGCCAGGAGAGCTCTGAAAAGGGGAATTTCCTGAAGAAGCAGGTAGTGGCTCACCACTGGCTCCTGAAAACTTCACAGTGTTGGCCAAGGATACCCGATCTGAGAAGGACAGGCCATTTCAAGGAAACATAGTATGGCCCATCAGTCAGAGTACATTCCAATTAGTCACAGACCTACTTGAATAAAGGAGGTGTCGTTGTGGGTGTGGTTGTGATTTTGTGGTTTAGTCTCATGTTCTGAGAATAGGTAAGAAAGGCGGTTTGTTTGTTTTGGAGTGGACTGTTTATAGTAAGTCATTTGACAAGGCGATTGTTGGTATGCCTGTGTATCCCACTGTGTCCGTGGTTGTAGACATTATAAAAGATAATGCATCAATGGATGTGTCCTGTCTAGTAGAAAGCTTGCCAACATTCATCCTGCCCAATTTATGAGTGGACTGCAGGTTGCTTTAGGGACGGACAACACCTACTATCTTCCGGAGTTCCTGTTTTCTTCCTGAATTCTGGCCACTCTTCAGAGCAGGCTCATGGTTTTCTGTCCAAGATATGTACCACCTCCAAGCTCTGTGACATTGCCATATAATGGATAGCTGAAGGGAATAGCAAGCATCTCAGAAAACTCAGATATCAGTGTGACAAAGAAAGTCTCAGTAGAAAAACCCTGCTTTGGGCCTTTTGCTTACCTATTTTTCTGTTGCTCTGAGTGTCAGGAAGGTCTTTGCCTCAGGCCACACCTTTGTGAACCCTGAAGAAAACAGTTTTCAAATGGAAATGAATGGGCATCACCTGTGGCTCTTTGCTTAATTGCTTTGGAAAAGGATGTGTCTGAATCAGCCTCTTGGCCCTGTGTGAGGCAGTGGCTTAGATTCTTAGCACCTGATGGATCAAAAGAAAGATCCCATGTGTCCATCCAAAACCAAAATGGCAAATATTCACTCATTGTGAATGAATTCTTTCACCTTCCTCTGTTAGGATCCTGAATTCCATCAAGGGAGAAGAGGAATCCTTTGGGCCAAATGAGTTCTTCAAATCTCTGCAGACGGGCTTGTGTTTTCTCATGACTCAAATTCACATAAAGAATCTAAACCACAGAGTCAGAAATCCTCAAATTGAAAAAGCTGAGCAGTATTAATGTCAGGCCTATTTGATCACTCCTGGTTTACAGGAAGTGTGTCCAGGCCACCTTGGTGTTAGACAAATGAGGGGAACAGGACCTTAATTTGGACACTGACTTGGGCTGTGGACCTCATTGAAAACTCCAGCCAGACGTTATAAGGAGTGTCTATATGGAAGAAGATGAGGACCATGTGGGAGTGTTTTGGTTTTAATTGTGGTCATTTGTGTGGCGGTTGGAAGAGATGACTGTTCCACTGGGCTTGAACTCTGGTGTGATTCCCCTTAGAGACTGAGTTCTTTAACTGACCTCAGAGAAGTATTGCCATGAATTGTGTTGGGATTTTAGGAGGCCACACATGAGAGTCGCCCTTGGAACCTGAGATCTAGGACCAGGTTGGATTTCCACAGAACACTGGGAATTTCAGCCCGGATATTACATACAAATTTTCTTAAAGACTTGGCAGCCATATTTGAGTTTAAAACACACATGAAACTCACATTGTAGATCTCAATGGGCCTGGCTTCATGTGACATTTTGGCCACCCTTAGGGAAACCATGCCTGTGAGAGTGCTCCAGTGCTTTCATTGAAATTAGCTTCTTCACCATTTAATGGTTCCTGAATTAATTGAAGCCCTCAGAGCCGCAAACTTCATCTGTGAAAAATGGCTAGACAATTACCATGAAATTTTTGATATTTTCATGTTCAGCTGGCACTGAAAAAACTTTGGATGTCCTGTTTCTGATCCTGAGTATACCAGACACTGCCTTGATTGACTTTGTTTCATGAAAATGGTGTAGAACAGATATGCCAGTAAGTTGGAGCCTGGTGAGTAGTTGGCCTAGAGCAGTGGTATGCAATTGTCTGATAAAACATCTGTGTTGTGGCCATGTGGATCAGCCATTGGCTTCCAAATGGCTTGTGACTGACATGGTGCAGCCAGCAGAAACATATATGTAAAGGCATCTTGTTATATGGAGAGGATTCACTGCAATGTTCAGAATCATATTGCTATTCTCAAGGGGGCAATCTACGTGGGATAGAACCTTGGTTGGTGCATTCTCCTGAAGACCCTGACTCACCACACCTTAAAGAACTCCCTCCACCACTCTGTCCCATTTTAACTCCTTGTATTTCTTGAAGCAAATACCAAACTCCCAGTGGAGCAGCGAGAAACACCACGAAAAGTGGAAGATGACCAATTGGCTTCACAGTCCACACTGAAAGACACTTAGACCCCAGTGTCCATAGTTTACCTACAAAGAGAGAATTCAGCACTGCTGCCTCATGTTCATTGGATAATAAGAAACCATGTCCTCCAAGTAACATAGATGCAGACCCAGCTTTGATGGTCTCTCTACAAATGAACTAAATCTCCTCAGAACATCAAATATTTCAAGTGCCCACTCTTAGAGGCAGTTTCTCAAAAAGTATGTAGGCCAGCAGAGCTGCATGTTTCTGGAATGTTTACCCTGTTCCTTACTTTTAGAATCTTCTCTACCACCTCCAAAGTTGTAAACTCCTGAGTATTCTCCATTCCAGATATATATTCACAGATTTTCTAGCTCTTATCCTCTAATTGTGTCTTACTTGAGGAGAATGTAATGTCAAGGCATTGTTCTGGATGAAAGTGGGAAGAATTTTGTGTAGCACATATTTGCATACACATTGGATTCAATTTCCTATTTTCCATTAGAAATGCTGAATCCCTGAAACTAACATATACCCTATTAGACTCTGACTACTAATCCTAATATGATGGAGAAAAATAACACAAACAGAATAGAAATACAGGCAGTTTAGAGGAGGTATGTTTTATAGTTGGAGTTGCCTTTTGCATGGTATAGTGTAGCAGTTATAAATCTAGTCAATTATTTGTTGAAATAGTTCTCCATGCGTTTTTAAAGTTAACAAATAATGAATTCCTTTCCCCCTTTCTCTGTAGCCTATTCAGCACACGTATTTTTATATGCACATATAGAATCCTACCTGGTACCACACGTACATTCTTGTGAGGTGGCTGATTTGGCAGATACAAATTGGAAGAAGAGATCACTCCTCCTAAATGCTGCTTGAACATTTAATTCAAATGTGAGTGAGCTTCCTAGTTGAACAACATTATACATAAATCAATGTTCAGTAAAATGAATATATTTGGATCTGTGGATGATATACATTTCATGGTGAATTTCGTTTGGCATATATATTGCAATTTTTAATGTCTCTCTCTGTTTGTGTATATAAATATGTATATATATATATATAGATACACTCTCAAGATTTTTCAAAACATGAAATATGTGTCTTATTACACACTTCCTAAATTCATTCATATTTATGTTGTGGATTTATAATCAACTTTTCACAAGATTATTCTCAGAAATATTCATCCACCTGAAATACTTATTTGTTTCTTAGTACTGTTTCCACCCCAGATATGCATTCACGGATTTTCAAACTCTTCTACTCTAATTGTGTCTTATTTGGGGTGAAGGTAATGTAAAGGCATTGTTCTGGATGAGAGTGGGAAGATAATTGTGTAGCATATATTTTATACACATTGGATTCATTTTCCTATATTCCATTGAATATACTGAATCCCTGACAATAACCCATACCCTACTATACTCTGTCTACTAATCCAAACATCATGGAGAAAAACAACCCAAAAATAATAGAAATACAAGCAGTTTAGAGGAGGCATGGGGTATAGTTGGACTTGCCATTTGCATGATAAAGGGTAGGTGTTATAAATCTAGTCAATTTTTAATTTAAATAGTTTTCCATGTGTTGTTAAAGTTAACAAATATGTAAATTCCTCTCCCTTTCTCTGTAGCCTATTCAGCACATTTATTTTTATATGCTTATATAGAATTCTACCTGGTATCACACGTTCATTTTTGTGAGGTGACTGACTTGGCAGATACAACTTGTGAAGAGAGATCACTCCTCTAAACGCTGTTGGAACTGAAAATTCAAACTATGGGTGAGCTTTCTAGTAGAACAACATTATACATAAATCCTTGTTCAGTAAAATAAATATTTTTGCATCTGTGGATGCTATATATTTTATGATGAACTTCGATTGGCATATATATAACTACATTTAAATGTCTGTGTGTGTGTTGTGTGTGTGTGTGTGTGTGTGTATATATATATATAGACACATATATATGTATATACACATATATATAATTATGAATATATATATATATATATATATATATATATATATATATACACACTGTCCTGATTTTTAAAATATGAAATATATGTTTCTTAAATACACTCCCTAAGTTCATCCATGTTCAAAAATGTGGATTTATAATAAACTTTTCACAAAATTATTCTCAGATATATTCATCCACCTGAAATACACATTTGTTTCATAGTTCTGAAAACTAACTTCAGTAAATGGTGCTTACAAATCCTAATATTTGTACAGTAACTGACCCAGATTAACATCAATCAAGTAGATTCGTATGGGACATGATGTGTATTCTGACGTTTATTTTCATTCAACACTGGTACATTACTATTTCTTCAGTTTTTACAAATCATAGGAAATATATACTTCATCCACAAGTTCACAAATTTATACGCATTTGTTTCACAATCACTTCCTGCTTCATTAAACATGTATTCCTCCAGGTTTCTTGACTGGTCTTTTCATGAGACTTCTTTCCAAACACATTATTTTCGATTTCCATAATCACTTTTGAAGCAAAACTCACACACCCTTCATGATAAACCATAAACTTAATGTGGCCATTATATATATAACTGGTTGGAATGAATGTTTGTATGTCAATATAAGATTTCCTGTATTTTTTCAGATATAATTTCAATCCATTATTTAAAGTCAGAACCAGATATATTATTTATTCACAGTATGGTCTATTCATGCAGTATCTCTATATGCACAGACAAGGGTACACCTCTTTTTACCCCCATTACTAATTTATACGTCTTGAAAATGTTGCTGCCAGAAATGGTGAAAGAAAGAGTCATGTCACCTGATCTACATGTACGTTTTATCACAGTAATATTCTGGCCAAAAAAAGCAAAGGTCACACTTAAGATTGTAGCAAAGACTAAATGAAAAGTGAGCATGGATTACTAAACATCCATGTCCAGGTTGCCTAATGCTGTCAAATGTCAATCCTATTGGTCACTACATATTTGTTTCTTTCTTAGATTATATATTCAAACTCAACCCTGTTGAAAATATCTAATCCTATCACTCACTTTATACTTTGCCTGATTTCGTAATGTCTCTATTGATATCAGCTTTCCTAACTATTTTCCCCAGTTCATCATTGTGACAGTCTCTTCACTTGTGCTGACATTAACATTCACTGTCTACCGGAAACCCTATTGCTAAACAACATTTGGTCCAAATCCTATACTCACTCTTCTTTCTAAACCTACTGAGAATCTTCTGAATCCTACCGACTATCCCTTTTGACTGGAAGTTCTCTTCTACATTTAATCATCCATGGTACAAGGACCTAAGCCATTGTATATCGATTTACCTGACACATCAGTGCAGAACATAATTCAAAGCTATGTATCCCAATCAAGGGCCCAATGACCTTTTGGGCTTCATATCTTAGCTAGATTTCTGTTTTCATACTTATATTTCACCTATATATTCTTGTAAATATCGCAGTTTCCTAATACCATTATTCATCGCGCAGAAAGATTCCTAATCCAAATCGAACCTGTTAGTTAACCTAACCATACACTGTTCAGTCAATTTAACTTTACAGAAGAGCAGGGATAGAGTTGGTCTTACAATACAGGAATATAGGGGATCTTCCACATGCTGAGAAACTCAAAGGTCCATGCAGAAATGATTCCTGGAGAAGTTGTAAGCAGCTATGGAGGACCTAAGAGACCAAAAGTCATCCTCCATGGCAAACAACCTGGTCAGGATGAAGGGTTGTGTCTGAATCAGCTTCTCTCTTCTTAATGTAGAGAAGATGGACCAAACCAGGCCTGTGTGGAGAGCTGTTCCCAGGTGCCAATGGTTGATATACCAATCTAACTTGTGAAAGTGTCACAGGAAGTAGGGGCAGCCTCCATCTCATGGGACCCTTGAAAGCAATTGTTAGGACAAAGTGGTTGCCACGGCAGTAACCTCATTCAGTTCCTGAATGAAGTGACCTACCTCTCTTCCTTGATGACGGATCTCTCTGAACTTGGGATCCAGGAAGCCAGGCACCCAGAGTCAGTCCCAGTTTCTTTCCCAGTGGGCTCAGTTGTTTGGAATAACCAAGGACAGAGTAAGTCTTCCTTGGTACCTACTGATGTGAGGATTGCCAAATGCCAGAAGAGTTCTGAAAAGGGGAATTTCCTTAGAAAGCAGGTAGTGGCTCACCACTGGCTCCTGAAAACTTCACAGTGTTGGCCAAGGATACCCGATCTGAGAAGGACAGGCCATTTCAAGGAAACATAGTATGGCCCATCAGTCAGAGTACATTCCAATTAGTCACAGACCTACTTGAATAAAGGAGGTGTCGTTGTGGGTGTGGTTGTGATTTTGTGGTTTAGTCTCATGTTCTGAGAATAGGTAAGAAAGGCGGTTTGTTTGTTTTGGAGTGGACTGTTTATAGTAAGTCATTTGACAAGGCGATTGTTGGTATGCCTGTGTATCCCACTGTGTCCGTGGTTGTAGACATTATAAAAGATAATGCATCAATGGATGTGTCCTGTCTAGTAGAAAGTTTGCCAACATTCATCCTGTCCAATTTATGAGTGGACTGCAGGTTGCTTTAGGGACTGGCAACACCCACTATCTTCTGAAGTTCCTGTTTTCTTCCTGAATTCTGGCCACTCTCCAGAGTAGGCTCATGGTTTTCTGTCCAAGATATGTACCACCTCCAAGCTCTGTGACATGTCCATGTACTGGATAGCTGAAGGGAATAGCAAGCATCTCAGAAAACTCAGATAACCGTGTGACAAAGAAAGTCTCAGTAGAGAAACCCTGCTTTGGGCCTTTTGCTTACCTATTTTTCTGTTGCTCTGAGTGTCAGGAAGGTCTTTGCCTCAGTCCACCAATTTGTGAAGCCTTAAGAAAACAGTTTTCAAATTGAAATGAATGGTCATCACCTGTGTATCTTTGCTTAATTGCTTTGGAAAGGGATGTGTCTGAATCAGCCACTTGGCCCTGTGTGAGGCAGTGGCTTAGATTCTCAGCACCTGTTGGAACTAAAGAAAGATTCCATGTGTGCTTTCAAAACCAAAATGGCAAAAAGATCAGTCACTGTGTATGGAGTATCTTGCCTTACTCTGATAGGTTTCTGATCTCCATCAAGGGAGAATATGGATCCTTTGAGTCAAATGAGTTCTTCAAAGCCCTGGAGAGGCTAGCCCATATGAGCTTGGGTTTTTTCATTATTCCAAATCACATAAAGAATCTATACCTGACAGTCAGTAGGCCTCAAATTGGAGAAGCAGAGCAGTATTAAGCCCAGGCTTATTTTATCACTCCTGGTTCACAGGAATGGTGTCCAGGCCTAGCTGACTTTAAGCAAATAAGGGACAAGGGAGCTTGTTTTGGATACCGTCTTGTGCTGCACCCCTCATGGAAACCTCCAGCCAGAGGTTATAATGAGTGTCTATATGGAAGAAGGTGAGGACCATGTGGGAGTGTTTTGGTTTTAATTGTGTTCATTTGTGTAGCAGTTGGAAGAAATGACTGGATCCACCAGGGCTGGAACTTTGGTATGATTCCCCTTAGAGACTGAGTTCTGAAACTGACCTCAGAGAAGTATTGTCATGAATTGTGTTGCGATTTTAGAATGCCACGCATGAGAGTCGCCCTTGGAACCTGAAATCTAGGCCAAGGGTGGCTTTCGACTGATCACTGGGAATCTCAGCCAGGATATCACATGATTTTATTCTGAAAGACTTGACAGGCATAGTTGAGAGTCAAAACACACATGGACCTCACATTGTAGACCTCAATGGGCTGGGCTTCATGTGACCGTTTGGCTACTCTTTGGGAAGCCTTGCCTTTGAGAGTTCTCCAGAGCATTCATTGAAATGAGGTTCCTCAACATTAAAAGGTTCCTGAATGAATTGAAACCCACAGTTTCTCCAACTTCATCCTTGAAAAGTGGCTAGATAAACACCCTGAAATTTTTAAAACTCCCATGACCAGGTGGCACTGGAGAACCTTTGGATCTCCTGTTGCTGATCATGAGTGTACCAGACAGTGCCTTGATTGACTGGGTTTCATGAAAATGGTGAAGAACAGAGATGCCAGTAATTTGCACTGCTGAATAGTGGGCCCAGAGCAGTGGTGTGCAGGTGTGTGATAAAATATCTGAGGTGGGGCCGTGTGGATTTCCAATTGACTTCCAAATGCCTTTTGGCTGCCATGGTGCATCCAGCAGAACCTTACATGTTAAGGCATCTTATTATATGGAGAGGTTTCAAGGCAATGTTCAGAATCAGGTGGGTATGGTCAAGGAAAAAGCTATGTGAAATAGAAGCCTGGTTGGTGCATTCTCCTGCAGTTTCTGACCCACCACACGTGACAGAACTCCCTCCAGCACTGTGTCGCAGTTGAACTCCTTGTATTTCGTGAAGCAAATACCAAACTCCCAGTGCAGCACCAAGAAACACCACAAAAATGGAGGATGATCAAATGGCTTCACAGTCCACACAGGGAGACACTTAGCCCCCAATGGCCACAGTTTACCTACCAAGAGATAATTCAGCACTGCTGCCTCATGTTCATTGGAAAATAAGAAACCATGCTCTCCATTCACATAGATGCAGACCCAGCTTTGATGGTCTCACTAGAAAAGAAGCTAAACCTTCTGACAACAAAATATATTTAAAGTATCCAACCTCAGAGGCAGTTTCTCAAGAAGTCTTTAGGCCAGCAGAGCTCTATGTTTGTGGAGTGTTTACCTCTTAGACCAGGATGTAAGAAAAGAACACTGACTCCAATTAAAATCAAATTAAAGTAAGCTTATTATTTCCACTGGCTGGGCTGCCACTCCCTCCCAAAATTGCGAGAACAAGAGAGCAACCCCACCTTTACTACAGCCCAGGTTTGTAGCCCAGAAAGTTACACAAAAATGGGGTAACAGATAATAGAACTCTGACAAGCATCACACTAATGGGAGTTTACATTTTTTTTTTTTTTTTGCTAGCCCCAACATCAAAATTTATGAGGACCATTAGAGCCTCAGAGAGGGTCATTGTCTGGCCACAAAAGGCCAATATTTATGAGGTGTGACAAAGTTTCAGAGAGGGCTGCTATCTGGTCAGAGAGCCATGCACGGGTGAGTTCAAGGCACGGGCAGTCATTCCAAGCAGGTTCAGAATTTGCAGTAATTTACAGTAAAGCCAAAATGATTTTTTCATGGCTTTGTTGCAATATGGCTCCCAATTTTAATAAAAGGTAAGGTTGGGTGTATCATTCCCCCCTTTTCTTATGTGTCCCTTTGTAATCCTTGATAGGTTAGTGGAAAAGCACTGAGGAAATTTTAATCCCTCAGTTAACAGTCACCAAATTTTTAGAACTCACCGAAAACCAGTCTCCCTGATATTACCTGACTTAATTAATTACTTATATTGATAGTCTATTTATTTTTGGCTCCATTGGTGTAAGTAGAGAGTCGTCTCTCATTTTGGCTTTTTCTCAGCTGAGAAAGGGTGACATGAGTGTGCATGGCGTGAGGGACATGAGTTGCCTTTTTGAAGTCAGTTCTTTTTGAAGTCTTGTTGAGGAAGAACAGGTTGTAAAGTCATCTGGGGATGGGTTCTTCTATGAGAGAAACAAAAAACATGAGTATTGAATAAATGTTGCAGTAGCTGGATCATGTCACTGTATGAAGTACCCTCACCAGTCTTTAATATCCCCAATTATCAGGACTGTGAACTTAATATTTAACTTTTAGTGATACAGTTGTCCCTCCCCATAATATACAGTTTAATAATTTAATGTCATCTGATTTTGCAGAATCCTTTCACTAGTATGACCTCTGTGTTTAATAGACAAACATTTAATTCTGTTACTCAGGGCTGGATAATTGTACTAGCAAACACCAAGCCTACCTGTGTAGGTTAGGAATATCTGTAGGCCTTAAACTAAAAACTTCTGCCTCTGGAAGCTCCTCTTGATAGTCTATTTTTATAGTTATCAGGCATTCCTCTCTGAGAATCCTTCTTTGTAGCCAACAGTTTTACTTATTTTGGGAGGCTAACATAAAGTGTATACCTTAAATTATTATTATTATTATTATTATTATTATTATTATTATTATTATTATTATTTAAAATGCCCAGGATTGGCTGTATTTTGGTTTTAACTGTCTTTGCTAAGTGTTTAAGATGAAGCAGTCAAACTGACTTTTGTTTCTATCTATTGTTAGCAGTCAGCTGAGCTTTTATGGGAGTCATTTTTTGGGATACTTGAGAGCAGCTTCTCAGTTCTGCTAGTGCAATTTGAGCTATGTGGGTCCAGGTCTTGCTTGACCATGTGGCTTCCCTCAGAAGCATCAGGGATGTCTCCCTTTCCTGATGACTCACCTCTTTGTAGCAAATGCACTTATTGGCTTTCTGTTCTTCAGTGGTCTCATTAATCTCTCTGATCGGGAGGTTATGTGGCCCAGAGTTGCAAAGCTCATAGAGAAATCCCTTGTTCCCTGGATTCAGACTGACTCAGAGGGCAAGAGTCAAATATCGTTTTTTTTGGACCTTTTTATTTAACTTTAATTTTCAATCCTAATCTGAAACAACCAGCAAATGAATTTTAACAGCCATATATTAAGAGTACTGTGCTTTAATGTCTATAAGTTTATAATTATTTATATATTATTAATTGGGATCTTATTATTCTGTCTGTCTTGTAGTTGATGACTTATTATCTTAAATTAACCCATGTTGTGTTCTTAAAGCAACACTTCTGTAAAACACCAACAGGAAATCTTTAGATCACTTATAAGGAAATTAAAAAATAAAATTTTTTTAACAAGAGTAAAAATACTTAGTTCATGTAATAGCTACCCTGAATTTTTTGGGTGAGTTATATATTATATCATCTTTTTGAGATCCTAGTAATCTTGACAGAAAAAAAAATTTGAACATAACTTTAAATGAAATAAAATCTGACCTACTGCTTTCGTAGTCATTCTCACATGTAGTAAGATGGGACACAGAGTCTTATCTCAGGTAAGCAGGGCTCCTTATAAACCTTAAATGCTTTAGTTCTAAAGCTGATCTTTGTTTTTTAAATATCATTTTACAAAGTTTACATAAATTTTTTGAGGTCACATGAACATTAGCTCACACCATATGATATCACATTTAAAACATGAATTAAAGTACGGCTGAAAGATTTTAACCTTTACATAGATTAGGGTCTCATTAACTTAAAAATACATTTAAATTGTTCCACAATGTAAAAAGTAACATAAAACTTTACATATATTATTGATAACAGGTAAATAAATCCCCAATATATATTTTATTTACCATACAACTTCAGAACACCTGCTTGATATAATGCTCTTTTAAAGTTTCTACCTTATAGAGTTTTATAACTGGAAGATATGAGCACATTAATAGCATCACAATTACATTGATGTTTCTACATTAACCAAGTTTAGCTTTTAAAGAAATGGCAGTACAGTGCTCTAAAATAACAGTTCTTAATTAAAAAGTTGTTTAATTTTTATGGTTGCCTGCTCTAGAAAATTTAAATCTTAATAAACTAAATGTTATGGGTAAACTTATGTTTAAGAAATTTTTGTCTCTTTAACACATGACTGATTTTTACAATCTTATACAGACTTTAGTACAAACTTATACAGACCTTAGTATATCAATCAGATATCAAACAAAAGTACTCATGAATGAGTAATCCCATATCAAATTTACTTTACTTATTTATCAAAATATTAGACAAATGTTTTGAACAGTGTAAGCCATTTTTTTGATTGAAAGAAAAGTCCTGGAACATAGGCATATTAGACCTTTTGTAGACATTAATACTTTATTAGATTTTTGAACACCTAGAAAAACTTGTAAGCTTAAATTTAAAGAAATTTATATTTATCAGTTTACCCAATTTAAATTGAAACATTTAAATCACGTGAATTAAAGATCTTTGGATCCACTTTTTAAAATTGTTTTTATGAGTGCTTTGTAATATGAGTGCTCCTTATATATGTTAATTTGTGTATCATATATATGATATACGGACATATGTATACATATATAGACATACAACACATAACAAATTGTGCACACATAATAAAAGTGAAGGCCTTGTAGCTTTTCACAGGTGAAATCTCCACTGCAATGATTTAAAAATTCCACAGTTGGTCAAAGATATTACTGATCAGAAAAACATTAACCTAGGTCTGTAGGAGCAAAATCATGAGCTCAAAAAATAAATAAAGAATCTAAGGAAAAAAATATGAGTCCTAGAAAAAATGACTGGCCAGTAATAAGTAAATACCATACATTTTACTTTTTTTTTCCTTAGGCCTCAAATAAGTCTCCTACTAAGCTTACAGGCTTCTTTCATTTGCATTTCAAAATAATCCCTGGCTGAGGTCTGGAAGAAGCAGGAAAAAATGGCTATTCTGAGCAGAAACCTTAGGCCTAAGGTATTTTAACCATTATTTTCAGGTTAGGATGTTGAAAATTATGATACAAGTTTAAGATACAATTCACAAAATTTTATATCTTCACAAGTTGTTTTGTCAACAGATATCATACTATGATTTAGTATCCTTGTCCAAATTAATGCACTGGTACACACAGTGACATTTTCCCAGGCTACCTAATTTAAAATTGGTGAAAAAAAGTCTGAATGATTGGGAAGTTACTTGCCAACTTGGAAGTAGAGTTCTTTAGTTTTCCATCCTAAGTATTTATGTTCTCTGGCATGAATTATCTGAAACCATAAACTAAACAATTACCTAAACCCGACTTTTAACTGCAAGATTGTGAAATGCTTCAAAAACCCATTCAGATACCAGATTGGTACAATGAAACATCATCATTTAGACACAAATTCAGCTAAGATCATTTCCAAGAAACAATTTATAATATTAACACATTATTGCACATGTCTTAAAGGGCCAGAAAAAAGGCACAAGACAGGCAGAAATGAACTCCAGACAATGGCTGACAGACAGAACCCTTTAAAACAGAGCAAATAAGAGAAAAATCTCCTTCCCCAGTGGCACCACAGATGTCCCCACAAGGGGACCAAATGTTTTCACAGAGGAGCAACCTGAAATGTAAAATAAAGTGTCTCCATGGTTACTTTACTGCATTTAGTGTCCCCTTTTTGTTTTTCTCTTTTTTTAAGAAGACAGAGGCGGCATTATCCTTACAGTGCAGGGAACGAAGGAGGGAATTCCCTGAATAAACAGGGCTTTGGCAGATGCTGGGAGATACTCAGTTCTTCATTCCCCAGCAGGCATTGCCATCTGCACTGGGTGTGCTCCAGGCAGCCAGCTAGGGGCTTCTCTCATTCTGCTTAACAAATGGTGGTAAAGTTCATCACAGTTCCTTAAAACACAGTCCAAAGGGGTGTCAGGCTTACTTGCTTTGTTACCCATTTTCACGTTCAATATCCTTAAGATTTTATCACAGAAATCACAAAACAAAATGCACAAAAACAAAAAAACATATAGAATACAGAACAAAACACACACACACACACACACAAAAAAAAAAAAAAAAAACAGAATCCCGGTGCCAAAACAGAAAAACAGAGGAGCAATTCAACGTCTTGCTAAAGCTCTGGGGTAGGAGCACGTGCGTGTTCCTCGGCACCTCTCTAACCTTGAAAGGAATTCCCTACAGAACGGAACAGAGGACAGAACGATTCTCATTACTGTCCTGGACAGGAGTGTATGTGAGCCTCCCCAGGCCACCTCTCTGTCATTAGAATAGATCTCCCTTAACCAGATATAAGATGTTATCAAGGTGCCACTTACCTATGGAGGCCTCCTCCACCAGGTGCTTGCTAATAGTTTCAGTGCGGTGGTTCACTGCAGTGCTCCCCAGACCGACGGCTCACTCCAAGGCCTTGGAACATCTCAAGTTGTGCACCCCCTAGAGTGGCTCCCCAGCCCATAGCCCTGGAGGGAAGGCCAGCTTCAGAATTTTCAGCAGTCTGGCCTTGTGATCTGGTCGGGCAGGGTCATCTCACTGGGGAACTCCAAAATGTTGGACTAGGATGCAAGAAAAGACCACTGACTCCAATTAAAATCAAATTAAGGCAAGCTTATTATTAAAACCGGCCAGGCTGCCTCTCCCTCCAAAAATGGCGGGAACAAGACAGCAACACCACCTTTCCTACAGCCCAGCTATATAGCCCAGAAAGTTACACAAAAAGGGGGTTACAGATAACAGAACTTTGAAAGCATCACACTAATGGTAGTTTACATTTATTTTGCTGGCCCCAACATCAGAAATTATGAGGACCATTAGAGACTCAGAGAGGGTCGTTGTCTGGCTTGGGAAGGCCAATATTTATTAGGTGTCACTAATGTTTCAGAGAGCACTGTTATCTGGCCAGAGAGCCAGGCATGGATGAGTTCAAGGCACGGGCACGCATTCCAAGCAGGTTCAGAATTTGCAGTAATTTATAGTAAAGCCCAAATTATCTTTTCACGGCTTTCTGGCAAGATGGCTCCCAATTCTAATAAAAGATCAGGTTGGGTCTATCAAGCCTGTCCTTTACTTTTGGAAACTCCTCTACAACCTGCAAGGTTGTGAACTCCTGACCATTTTACATTCCAGATATGTATTCACAGATTTTCTAACTCTTGTCCTCCAACTGTGTTTTACTTGGGGTGAAGGTAATATCAAGGCATTGTTCTGGATGAGAGTGGGAAGATTTTTGTGTAGCACATATTTGCATACACATTTAGGAGATCACTCCTCCTAAACACTGTTGGAACAGAAAATTCAATCTATGGGGGAGCTTCCTAGCTGAACAACATTATACATAAATTCAAGTTCATTAAATAAATAGTTTTGGATCAGTGGATGATATATATTTCAAGATGGATTTAAATTGGCATATATATTGCTACATTTTAATGTCCATGTGACTTTTGTGTTCATAATTTTTTGTGATTTATGTGGATTTATAATCAAATTTTCACAAGATTGTTCTCAGAAATATTCATCCAACTTAAATACATACTTTTTTCCTAGTACTGAAAAGTAACTTCAGTGAATGGTGCATAAAAATCCTAATATTTCTACAGTAACTGACCCAGATTAACATCAATGCAAGTAGATTCCTATGGGACATGATGTGTATTTTGATGTTCATTTTTATTCATCACCGGTACATTACTATTTCTGCAGTTTATGCACATTATATATAGTATGATATATAATGTTCAATCACTTCCTGCTTGAGAACACATGTATTCTTACAGGTTTCTTGACTATTCTTTTCATGAGACTTCTTTCCAAACACATTATTTTTGATTTCCATAATCACTTTTGAAACAAAACTCACACACCTTTCAGGATAAACCACAACCATAATATTACCATTAGATGTATAACTGGTTGCAGTGAATGATTGTATATCAATATGAGATTTCTTTTATATTTTCAGATATCAATTCAATCCATTATTTAAAGTGGAACCAGTTATATTATTTATTCACATGATGGTCAATTGATGCATTATCAATATATTCTATGACACAGGGTATACCCCTTTGTACCCCCAATACTAATTTATATTTCTTCAAAATAGTGCTCCCAGAAATGGTGGAAGGAATACTCATGTCACCTGATCTACATATACATTTTATCACAATAATATTCTGGACACAAAATGCAAAGGTCACACTTATGATTTTACCAAAGCCTAAATAAAAAGTGAGCATGGATTAATAAAAACATCCATGTCCTGGTTACCTAATGCTCTCAAAAGTCAATCCAATTTGTGACAACATATTAGTTTCTGCCTAAGATTATATATTCAGACTCAAACCGTTGAAAATGTCTAAACAAATTACACACTTTATACTTTTACTGACTTCCTAATGTCTCTATTTATATCTGCTTTCCTACATATTTTCCCCAATTCGTCATTGTGCTGACATTTAGATTCACTCTCTACCCGAAACCTTATTTGTAAAGAACTTTTGGTACAAATGCTATACTAACTCTTCTTTCTAAATCTACTGACTATCTTGCTAATCCTAC
The DNA here is from genome assembly GCF_048772815.1 of Callospermophilus lateralis. Classification (NCBI taxonomy): domain Eukaryota; kingdom Metazoa; phylum Chordata; class Mammalia; order Rodentia; family Sciuridae; genus Callospermophilus; species Callospermophilus lateralis. Next base: position 14,824 of record NW_027513260.1, on the reverse strand, counting down.
AGACTATCCCTTTTTTATTGGATATTCTGTATGTTATTCAATCATCCAGTGTATAAGATCCTATTTCTTTGTATATCGATTTATCTGAGACATCTGTGCAGAATATAATTCAAAGCAAAGTATGCTACTCAAGGGCCCAATGTCCTACTTGGCTTCAAGTCTTCCCTAGATTTCTGTTTCCATACTTATATTTCACCTATATATTCTTGTAAATATCTCAGGTTCCCAATACCATTATTCATCCAGCAGAATGATTCCTAACCCAAATAGAACATGATATTAACACTAACCATACACTGTTCCCTCAATCTAACTTTACAGCAGTGCAGGGATAGAGTTGGTCTTACAATACAGGAATATAGGGGATCTTCCACCTGCTGAGAATCTCAAAGATCCATGCAGAAATTTTCCCTGAAGAAGATATAGAATGCTATGAAGGACCTGAGAGACCAAAAGTCATTTTCCATGGCAAATAACCTTGTCAGGATGAAGAGATGTGTCTGAATAAGCCTCTCGCATTTTAATGTAGACAAAATGGACAAAACCAAGCCTGTGTGGAGATCTCTCCCCGAGTACCTATGGTTGATATATCATTCTAACTTGTGAAAGTGTCACAGGAAGTAGGGGCAGCCTCCATCTCATGGGACCCTAGGAAGAAACTGTTAGGACAAAGTGTTTGCCAAGGCTGTGAGCTCATTCAGTTCATGAAGGAAGTGACCTACCTCACTTCTTTGGGATGGAACTCTCTGAACTTGGGATCCCGGAAACCAGGCACCCAGGGCCAGGCCCAGTAACAGTCACAGAGATCTCACTTGTTTGGATTTATCATGGAAAGAGTCAGTCTTTCTTGGTACCTACAGATGTGAAGATGGCCAAATGCCAGAAAAAATCTGAAGAGGTGTCTTTCCTGAGAAAGCAGGTAGTGGCGGCTCAAAGCTGGCTCCTGAGAACTTCACAGAGTGGGCCAAGGAGTCCAGATTTGAGAACAGACAGGCCATTTCGGGTGAACAAAGAATGGCTCACCAGGCAGAGGACACTCCGGTTAGTAACAGACCTTCTTGGGGGAAGGAGGTGCATTTGTGGGAATGAGTGTGGGTTTGTGGTTTTGTCTCATGTTCTGAGAATACGTAGGAAAGTTGGTTTGTTTGTTTTGGAGTGGACTGTTTCTATTAAGTCATTTGACAAGGCAAGTGTTTCTATGTCTGTGTATCCCACTTTGTCCGTGGGTGTAGACATTACAAAAGAAAATGCAACAATGGATGTGTCCTGTCTAGGAGAAAGCTTCCCAACATTCACGCTGCCCAATTTATAAAAGGACAGTGGATTGCCTTATTTGTGGGCAAGACCTGCAATCTTCCTAAGTTCCTGTTTTCTTCCTGAATTCTGGCCCCTCTCCAGAATAGGCTCATGATTTTGTGACCAAGATAGGTACCACCTCCAAGCTCTGTGACTTGGCCATGTACTGGATAGCTGAAGGGAATGGCGAGAATCTCAGAAAACTCAGATATCAGTGTTACCAGGAAAAGTCTCAGTGGAGAAACCCTGCTTTGGGACTTTTGCTTACCTATTGTTCTATAGCACTAAATGTCAGGAAGGTCTTTGCCAAGGCCACCCCGTTGTGAAGCCTGAATAAAACAGTTCTCTAATGCAAATGAATGGGCATCACCTGTCCCTCTTTGAGTAATTGATTTCGAAAGGGATGTGTCTGAATCAGCCTGTTGGCCCTGTGTGAGGCTGTGGCTTAGATTCTCAGCACCTGATGGATCTAAAGAAAGATGCCATGTGTGCATCCAAAACCAAAATGGCCAAAAGAGCATTCATTATGGATGAAGTCTCTCGCCTTCCTCTGTAAGTTTCCTGACCTCCATAAGGTGAGAATAGGAATCTTTGGGTCAAATGAGTTCTTCAAAGCCCTTCAGAGTCTAGCCCATTGGTGCTTGGGTTTTCTCATGACCCCAATCCACATGAAGAATCTAAACCCCACAGTCAGTAGGCCTCAAATTGGAGAAGTGGAACAGTAATAATGGTAGGCCTATTTGATCACTCCTGGTTCACAGGAAGGGTTTCCAGGCCACCCTGACTTTAGGCAAATGACGGGCAAGGGAGCTTATTTTGGACACTGTCTTGTCCAGCGCCCCTTATAGAAACCTCCAGCTAGAGGTTATGATGAGTGTCTATGTGGAAAAGATGAGGGCCATATGGGAGTGTTTTCGTTTAAATTTTGGTCATTTGTGTGGCGATTGGAAGAAATCACTGGGTCTACCTGGGCTTGAACTCTGGTGTGAATCCACATAGAGACTGAGTTCTGGAACTGACCTCAGAGAAGAATTGCCATGAGTTTTGTTGGGATTTTAGGAGGCCACGCATGAAAGTAGCCCTTATAAACTTAGATCAAGGCCACAGAGCACTGGGAATCTCAGCCAAGATAATCCATGATTTTCTTCTTAAAGTCTTGGCAGCCATAGTTGAGAGTTAAAACACACATGTACCTCACATTGTAGACTTCAATTGGACTGGCTTCATGTGACCTTTTGTCCACTCTTTGGGAGGCCTTGCCTATGAGAGTTCTCCAGAGTTTCATTGAAATGAGCTTCCTCAACATTGAATGGTTTTTGAAACCCAACGTTCCTCCAACTTCATCCTCGAAAAATGGCTAGATAAACACCATGAAATTTTTGAAATTCCCATTACCAGGTGGCACTGGAGAATCTTTGGATGTCCTATTGCTGATCATGAGTGTATCAGACAGTGCCTTGACTGACTGGGTTTCATGAATATTGTGTAGAACAGAGATGCCAGTAAGTTGGAACCTGCAAATTAGTGGGCCTAGAGCAGTGGTGTGAAGGTGTGTGATAAAATATGTGTGGTGGGGCTATGTGGATCTGCCATTTGCTTCCAAATGGCTTGTGACTGACATGGTACAGCCAGGAGAACCTTCCATGTAAAGGCATCTTTTTATATAGGGAGATTTCAAGGCAATGTTCAGAATCAGGTTGCTATGGACAAAGGGGCAACCCATGTGGGATAAAATCCTGGTTGGTGCATTCACATGCAGACCGTGAGCTCCACATGTGACAGAACTCCCTCCAGCACTGTGTCCCAGTTGATCTCCTTGTATTTCATGAAGAAAATACCAAAGTCCCAGTGCAGCAGCAAGAACCACCACGAAAAGTGGAGGAGGACCAAATGGCTTCACAGTTCACACGGTGAGTCACTTAGCTCCCAGTGGCCATAGTTTAACTACAAAGAGAGTATTCGCACTGCTGCCTCATGTTCATTGGAAAATTAGAAACAATGTCCTCCAGGTCACATAGATGCAGACCCAGCTTTGATGGTCTCACTAGAAAGTAAGCTAAAGCTACTGACAACAACATATATTTCAAGTGCCCAACCTCAGAGGCAGTTTATCAAGAAGTCTTTAGGCCAGCAGAGCTCCATGTTTGTGGAGTGTTTACCATGTGCCTTACTTTTGGAAACTGCTCTACCACTTCCAAGGTTGTGAACTCCTGAGTATATTCCATTCCACATATGCATTCACAGATTTTCTAACTTTTCTCCTCTAATTGTGTCTTACTTGGGACGAAGTTAATGTCAAGGCATTGTTGTGGATGAGAGTGGGAAGATTTTTGTGTAGCACATATATGCATACACATTAGATTCATTTTCCAATTTTCCATTCAAAATACTTAATCCCTGACAGTAACTCATAAACTACTAGACTCTGACTGCTAATCCTAATATGATGGAGAAAACTAACCCAAACAGAATAGAAATACAAGCAGTTCAAAAAAGGCATGGTGTATAGTTGGACTTGCCATTTGCATTATGAAGGGTAGGTGTTATAAATCTAGTTAATTTTTAATTGAAATAGTTCTCCTTGTGTTTTTAAAGTTAATAAATATATAAATTCCTGTCTCCCTTTCTCTGTAGCCTATTCAGAACATGTAATTTTATATGCACATATAAAATCCTACCTGGTATCACATGTACATTCTTGTGAGGTGGCTGACTTGGCAGATACAAATTATGAGAAGAAATCACTCCTCCTAAACCCTGTTGGATCTTAAAATTCAACCTATGGGTGAGCTTCCTAGTTGAACAACATTAAACATAAATCCATGTTCAGTAAAAGAAATATTTTTGCATCTGTTGATGATATATATTTCATGATAAATTTCGATTGGCATATATATTGGTAATTTAATGTCTCTGAGCGTGTTTTTTTGTATATATATATATATGTATATATATATATATTCTCCAGATTTTTCAAAATATGAAATATATGTGTCTTATATACACTCCCTAAACTCATTCATGTTCATGTATATGGATTTATAATCAAGTATTCAAAAGATTATTCTCAGAAATATTCATCCACATGAAATACATATTTGTTTCCAGTACTGAAAACTAACTTCAGTTAATGTTGCATACAAATACTAATATTTGTACAGTAACTGACCCAGTTTAACATCAATGCAAGTAGATTACTATGGGACATGATGTGTATTTGGACGTTCATTTTTATTCAACACTGGTACATTATTATTTCTTCAATTTATGCACATCATAGGATATATATTTCATCCACAAATTAGCAAACTTATAGGCATTTGTTTCACTTTCAATAACTTCCTGCTTCAGAACACATGGATTCCTCCAGGATTCTTGTCTGGTCTTTTCATGAGACTTCTTTCCAAACACATTATTTTCAACTTTCATAATCAGTTTTGAAGCAAAACTCACACACTTTTCATGACAAACCATAATCCTAATATAACGTTTAGATGTATAACTGGTTGGAATGAATGTATGTGTATCAATATAAGATTTCCTGTATATTTTCAGATCTCAATTGAATCCATTATTAAATTTGGAACCCATTTTATTATTTATTCACAGTATTGCCTATTCATGCATTATCTCTATATTCATATCACAGGGTACACCTATTTGTACCCCCAATATTAATTTGTACATTTGGACACAGAAGCAATGGTCACACTTTTTATTTTACCAATGTAAATGTCAGGCGAGCATCGGAGGAAGAGACTACCAGGGACTGTCTAATGCAACAGCCAAAAGTTTATGGGGGTCCAGCATGCTGGGGCTCAGAGCTCCCTTGAATAGAGCAGAGAGCCCTGAGAACAGCTTAAGCAGAGCTTATATACTTTCCTTGGAGAGGGCAGGGAGGGAAGATTATTGATGGGTCAGGGCGAGTGGGTAGTTTGCGTGCAAATGGGTGAGGGAGTACATTCTGCAGTTTTGCAGTTGGTACAGCACATTCAGGGAACAAGATTAGCAAACAGTTCTCAAGATATCAACAGTGTTTTGTTAAGCATACCGTAAAACTGGAAGTGACAATTACCTATTTTATTTACCTTTCATTCCCCACTTTCTTTTGGTTACATTAAATCATAATAGTGATCATTGGGGATGTCACATTTTATGTCTGCTAGTGTGGTATATTGATTTCTGATTACCATAAGTTTAACTTGTCCAATTTGAGCTTGGAGAAAGGAAATTACACGGTTGAGCAAACAGGGTTATACAGTTAGCAATAATGTGAGGATTATTAAGGGACCGGCCAGGGCTGATAAAAGCGTAGTTAACCAGGGGGACTCTGTGAACCAAGACTCAAACCACCCTTTTTGGGCCTCTCTCTCTTGTTGATGCTCTTCAATGCTTCTTCTTAATTTAATCATAGATTCTTTTACAACTCCAGTATGGTAGGCATAATAACAACATTCTTCCCTCAATGCAGGACAAAGGCCCCTTCTCTCATGAAGAGGAGGTCGAACCCTCGCCTGTTCTGTAAAACAACTTCAGAGAGAGAGGTTAAAGATTCTTGTAAAGCTGTGATGGTGGTTTTTTAATATCTTTAAGTTTTGGTGTATTGCTGCTTCTAATTGGGTCATTTGTTGTGTCCCATGGATTAGGGCAGTGGTACCTGTGCCCACCTCTGCAGCAACTACTATTCCTCATAGGATGGCTAAAGTGCAAGATACAGGTTGCCAGCAGAACCGGGTTGTATGCCCCCCTATTTGAAATTTAAATGATCCTGCCTCATGATAGAGCACTCGGGGAAACATCTGCACCATTACATAATTAATCACATCTGTTGATAATTCTATGAATAAACAATGTTTAAGTATATAGAATTATACTGTTGTAGGTATGGACAAGGCAAGGCACCTAAGATAGCACCAAAGACAGGGAAACAGTCCTATTTGGTTGCAACCGGATATAGAGGGCATTGCTTCTATTGTAATCAATTAATCCCCTGAATCCCAAGTTTAGGTAGTTTCAGAATTTTGTACCCAACATGTAAGAGAAAAGACTCAGAAATTTACAGTCTGCAGAAGTTCACAAAAAGCAGCTTTTGGTTCTGATTTTATTTTCCTCTTCTCTGGGAAAGATAACTTTTTAAGGACATCTGGGAGGGGGAGAGCTTTTTTCTTCTCTTTTATTTTCTCCCTGCCAGCTGTTACCATGGAGCCCAGTTGGTAACTTCTTTATCTTGGAAATATAGCCATCTCTGGAAGCCTGAGCTCAAGGCCAGAGGCCTTGTTCACATATTTTGTGAAAAACTAGTAAGGGGGTGTCTAGCTTAGAAGTGCTGATTTTTCCAGCCAGTGGCCAAGTATAACAGAGCAACACGAAAAGAGGAAGTTTATGTACACTGAACTCTTTTATAGGGACTTTGTTGCTGAAAGTCCTAAAGTCAGCCACGATGAAGACTTCTGGAGAAGGCCATTTCAGATTTTTCTGTGGGCCTGGTACAGAGGGGAAGACGGGGAAGGCGGGGGGTGAGAGCAGTTCTGTGGTTCTGAGAATGAGGAAAAAGAGATATAAAAGAATAATGGGAAAAGGGTTTGGAATTTTCCTGGCAACAAAACGTGAGCAGTAGAACAGGTAGAGCAGATGGGAAGACAGGAGTGAGTATCCCAAAAAGCCTGTGAGGGACATTAAATTCTTAGTAACCTGTTTTTAGTGATGACAAAGCAACTTTAAAGGCCATTTTCATTACAACTTGGATAGGCGTCTGAGGGCACTCCTCAGCTGGTTTGAGCTTTGGGTTAGCTGGTAAGAGGACCTGGTGGGACCCGGTGTGGGCACTGACAGGAGAAGAGAGGAGTGAGTGGGTGGAAGGGTACCTCAGTACCTGCTACCTCAGCAAGGGGGCAATGGTCTGAGAACCAGCGGAGGTTTGGGTTTTTGATCTAGTAATTGGAGGGGAGAAATCAGGTTGTTGATGTGAGAGTGACAGCAGAGAGTCTGGAGCAGAAGGATCTATTGGAGAAACATAGTTCATGATGTGAGCAAAGGAGGGAAAAGGCATACACATAGGGGAATTTTCTTCCATCCTTTTGAGCACTTGCCGAAGTTGAAAAAGTCACACAGAATTTGAGGATCTAGACACCCCTCTGCGGGCCATCGGTTTTGGTTGTCTAATTGGTAATATGGCCAATGCTGTGAACTGAATTTGATGAGGAGTTTGGGTTCCACCAGGCAGCCCCTGTATGCTCACATCCCCATGACTTACGGAAGAAGACGGCTTTTCCCCCACACAGCCGTGGTTGTTTGTGGCTTTGATAGTCCACCGGGCAAACATAGTAATCTAGGCTAGCCAACCTGCATCAGACTTGCATGTCCCTACATCCATAATGTTTGTTTCCATTATCTATGGTACGGAAGAAATTTAATGAAATTTTAATGGGATCCTCTTCATCAGAGATATCCCAATTGGAAAGACGTATACTCAGCTGACAAATATCTGGGTGGAGAGATGGCCACCAGGTCCCTAAGGGGGCTGTATGCAAGACAGACCATACTTCTTGTCTAATAGGATTTGTGATCAGCCATCGCTGCTGAATGGGCTGATGATGGTTAGGACTAGTGGTGGCCAAGGGGAGAGTCTACAGCCTTATCCACATGGACAATATGCAATTTGAAAGGGTTACCAGTCTTTTCCACTTTCAAGCCAGAGTCTGGACAGGGCGCAGGCTTGAGATGAGAATTAGGATCCAGGAAGTGATTCCATCTACCTTTACCACTGTAGGTTTTATAAGTAGCACCTGGTATGGTCCTGTCCATCGGGGTTCCAGGGATGACACCTGAAGTCATCTTATGTAGACGAAGTCTCTTATTTGATATCGATGTGGAGTCTCCTCTTCACCAGGTTGGTAGGCAGTGGCCAGCTGGTTTGACACGTATCGCTGAGTTCTTTCAAGAGCTTTAAGTTTGTCAAGCAAGGGGGTGTGGAAGGGATCGGTAGGTCTTAGAGTTGGGGTTAGGTCCTTACTGGAGGAGGGGCCCCATAGAGAATTTCATAGGAGGTGAGGTTACTCAAAGAAACAGAGGGAGTATTTCTTGCATGAAACAGTGCATAAGGCAGGAGCATAGTCCAACCTTTGATGCCCTCTCTAAGCTTAATTTCGTTAAGGTCTCTTTAATGGTTCTATTAATTTTTTTTAACCTGTCCTGAGCTCTGGGGTCTATAAGCACAATGTAACTTCCAATTTATTCCCAGGGTCCTGGCTAACACCTTACTTACCTGGGCCATGAACGCCGGTCCATTATCAGACAATATACCCTTAGGTAGGCCGTATCATGGAAAATATCTTTCAGGATTTTTTACCACCATTTGTGCCTTTTTTTGTGTGGAAGGCTTCAATCCATCCTGAAAATATATCTACAAACACTAGGAGATATTGAAGTCCATACCTCGCTGGCTTAATTTCAGTAAAGTCCACTTCCAAGAATTGTCCTGGTCTGGTTGTTCATAGGTGCTATTTTGCAGGAAGCTTGGAAGGGTAAGCATTAACCTATTGACAGAACGGACAGGGTTTTGTTACCCGTTCAGTTATGTCCTTTCGCTGTGAGTCGGTTAGTGGAAAACTCTGTTCTTGATCCTTCAGGAATGCCTGCAGTTTCTTTGAACCAAGGTGTGTGAATTGATGTACATTTTTAACGTAGTGTAGGGATTTCTGAAATTGCAGGCTTGGCTCAGTGAACTTGAGGAGTTCAGTGCCAGTGTTGTTAGATGTTATCAAAAGCTTGCTGGTGCTCAGGGGTCCATTGGAATTGGGCATCTCCCTTTAACAGCGGGTATAAAGGAGAAGTTAAGGACGCAAACACAGGAATCCATAACCTGCAAAACCCAGTAGTCCCAAGAAACTCTCTGTGTTGTCTGCTGCTGGGGGGGGGGGGTGTATCTGCACAACCGTTTGTTTTCTGGGCTCAGTGAGCCATCGTTTACCACCCCTAAGGGAATAGCCCAGGAAGACTACTTCTTGCTGGCAAATTTGGGGTTTTTTGGAAGAAGCTCTATACCCGAGTTGAGCAAGCTTATATAATAGTGCTTGGTTCCCAGACTCACAGTTTTCCTTGGTGTTGGCTGCAGTAGCAGGTCATCCACGTATTGAAGCTGGGTGACTTCAGGGTGCATAGGTCTGAAGTTGTTGACATCTCTGTGGAGGGCTTCATCAAAGAGAGTGGGGGAGTTTTTGAACCCCTGTGGGAGTCTAGTCCATGTTAGTTTACCATACGTTCCGGTTTCTGGGTCTACCCACTCAAAAGCAAACAGCAACTGACTGTCTTTATGCAGAGGCATGCAATAGATAGCATCTTTATGTCCATACCATTTCTACTCAGGGTTCAGAGTGATAAGCAGATTGTATGAATTATTTACCATGGGGTGAATTTCCTGCACTCTGTTGTTGATCTCTCTTAGGTCTTGTATGGGGGATAGTCCCCAGTTCCTGGATTTTTTACCGGTAGCAGGGGAGTGTTCCAGGCCGATTGACAGGGCCTTAGGACCCTAAGGCCAGATATTTCTGAATATGGGGCCTTATCCCATCTTTACCTTTTTTGCTCAGAGGATGTTGTTTGACATTGATTGGGGAGGCTGAGGTTTTTAACTCCACTGTTCTTGGAGGTTGTTTCATGGCTAGGCCTAACCCAACAATTTTGCCCAGGCATCTGGGTAATCTGTTATCCATTTCTGGGGTAGCTTGCCTGTTTGATCAGTCTTGGGGTGTGTGAAAAGTGGATGTTCATCTTCGACTGACATTTATAAAGCCATGACTATAGGAGTTTTTAATGAAGGATTTAGAAATTTCATTTTGGGGCCTTCGGGGTTAAAAGTTGTTTTGGCCCGGAGCTTACTGAGCAGATCTCTGCCCATCAATGGGGCCAGGCATTCTGGGATTACTAGGAAGGAATGTTGGATTTTGTCTTTCCCCAATTCCATGGTCCTCTTAGTTGTCTAAGTCTGATATTTACTGCTGTTAGCCCTTTGAACTAGAGATCTTTTATTTGATAGAGGGCCCAGTGGGGCCTTAAGGGCTGAGTATACTGCTGCTGTATCCACTTCAAAGTTTATGGGGTCCCCTTCACTTCAAAAGTTACCCTGAGCTCGGGGAAGGGATCTGAGCCCCGACATTCTTAGTCAACCTCCAGAGTCAGAAAGGCTGTCTGGCGTGGCTTTCTCTTTCTAGGGCACTCTTTGGCTCAGTGTCCTTTTTCTTTACAGTAGGCACATTGATCTGAGGCCAATGGTGGCTTCTGGAGGGGACCCAGGTATCACTTCTTGTCTCCCTGTTTCTTAATTTCTGGCCTATTTATTGTTGTGACCAGGACATTAGTTAATACCTTAATCTGTCTTTTTCATCTCTCATCCTCCCTTTGCTCCCTTTCGTTCTCTCTGTTTCTCTCTTATAGGATACTTTCTCGGCTACTCTGACTAAATCTCTCAAAGTCATATCTTGTAATCCATCTAAGTATTGTAACTTTCTTTTAATATCCAGATCAGCTTGCCCAATGAAGGCCATCATGGCATATGCCTTTTGATCCTCTGCCTGAAGATCGAAAGGAGTATATCTCCTATATGCCTCCATAATTCTCTCTAGAAACATAGAGGGATGTTCATCAGGCCCTTGAATAATCTCTCTTACCTTGGCCAAATTATTTGGTTGCCTAGCGGCCGGTTGGAAACCCACTATTAGGGCCCGGCAATAAGTGGACAGATGCTCCCTACCTTCAAAGGTGTCGGGGTCCCAGTTGGGTAAGTTCAAGGGGAAGCCGGCTTTGATTATGTTGGGAAGTTGTGTTGGTCACCCATCTGGTCCGAGGCTATTTTTTTTTCTAGCTTCCAGGAAGTTTCTCTCTCATTCCTCTGTCATGAAGAGAATCCCTAGGATTTGTTGGCAGTCATCCCAAGTAGGCAGGTTTGAAAACGCCAGGGAGTTCTTTGAGTTCTTTTTGCCAGGCCAGCTTCCTCCAGGGAAGGAGGGGCTGTGTGTGTGACAAGGGGGAGTCATTTGGTGGGCGCTGGGCTGGCCTAGCTTCCTCCAGTGGCGGAGAGGCTGAGTCAGCAGCAGGGGAATCACTTAGAGGTTGTTGGGGGTTGGTGGACGAGGGCAGCGGATAAGAAGGCGAGGAGAGTCCAGTAGAGTCTTGAGACTCAGGGAGAAGAGAGGGTGGAGGAGGAGGAGCAGAGGGTTTGAGAGATAGAATCATGGTGGAAGGAGTAGGAGCGGGGGCAGAGACAAGGAAAAGCTTCACCCATGGAGGAGGAGATTTGCAGAGGTCCTGCAAAGTTGAGATATATGGCTGTTGATCTGGATGTCCATGTGGCCCCGGTTGAAATACAAAATCTCTGACTTTTCGAATTAGTGGGACGTAGATGTTTCTAGGGGCTATCCAACTCCAAAGGTGGGTCATTCTGAGGCACAGAGGGTCTGCCAGGTCCAGCGATTTACTGAAAAAGAAAGATTCTGGGCCCTTAAGCGGACTTTGTTCCAGTGATCAAGGGTCAGGAAGAGAGGTGTTGAAGTTCTCTGTCCCAAAATGAGAGATACACAAACAGTGAAAGCAACGACACACTACACTGACAAGACAAGACAATAAAATCAGGCATTGGACGTCCAATACTGAGGCCAGGCCTGAGTAGCCCGCAAAACCTGATGGGCTGGCAATACTGAATCCGAAGCAAAATATCACTGAGTCAAGGAGACTATTGTTCCTCGATTTCCTGAGTCCTCTGGGGCATCCCCCAGGGACGTGGCCTGTGGCTCTGTGACACGTATGTCAGCCTCTGTCAGAGAGAGCTCACGCTCATCACCCATAGCCATTTTGCCAAGCCCTAACCTGAAACCTAAAACCAAAAAGAGTTGCCTTACTTACCCTGAAAGGAGCCCCTTGGGGATCTTTCATCCGCCGCTGTCGGATCTTGCTGGTGCCTCCAGATGTAAAGGTCGGGCAAGCATCGGAGGAAGCGACCACCAAGAGAATGTCTCCTTCAACAGTAAATGGTTTATTATGGGTCCAGCATTCTGGGGCTCAGAGCTCACTTGAATAGAGCAGAGAGCAATGAGAACAGCTTAAGCAGAGCTTATATGCTTTCCTTGGAGAGGGCAGGGAGGGAAGTTTATTGATTGGTCAGGGCAAGTGGGTGGTTTGCGTGCAAACGGGTGAGGGTATACATTTGCAGTTTGGCAGTTGGGGACAGCACATTCTGGAAACAAGATTAGCAAACAGTCCTCAAGACTTCAACAGTGTTTTGTTAAGCATACAGAAAAACAGTAAGTAACAAGTACCTATTTTATTAACCTTTCACCAAAGCCTAATGGAAAGTGAGCATGGATTACTAAACACATCCATGTCCAGGTTGCCTAATGCTCTCAAATCAATCCTATTGGTGACTACATATTTGTTTCTTCTTAAGATAATATATTCAACCTCAACCCTCTTGAAAATGACTAATCCTATCAGTCACTTTATATTTTGTCTGATTTCCTAATGTCTATTGATATCTGCTTTCCTACATATTTTCCCCAGTTCATCATTGTGACTGACTCTTCACATGTGCTGACATTTACATTCACTCTCTATCCAAACCCTATTGCTAAAGAACTTTTGGTCCAAATCCTATATTACTCTTTTTTCTAACATACCGACTATCTTCCTAATCCTAAAGACTATCCCTTTTTGACTGGATGATCACTTCGACAATCAATCATCCAAGGTACAAGGTCCTATGCCATTGTATATTGATTTATCTGAGACATCTTTGCAGAACATAATTCAAAGCTAAGTATCCCAATCAACAGCCCAATGCCCTTCCTGGATTCAAATCTTATCTAGATTTCTGTTTTCAAACTTATATTTCACCAATATATTCTTGTAAATATCGCAAGTTCCCAATACCATTATTCATTAAGCAGAATGATTCCTAATTCAAATCAAACATGTTATTAAGCCTAACCATACATTGTTCCCTCAAACTAACTTTACAGAAGAGCCGAGACAGAGTTTGTCTTACAATACAGTAATGTAGGGGCTCTTCCACCTGCTGAGAACATAAAAGGACCATGCAGAAATTATACCCTTAAGAAGTTGCAGGCAGCTATGAAGGACCTAAGAGGGAAAAAGTCATATTCCATGGCAAACAACCGGGTCAGTATGAAGAGATGTGTTTGAATCAGCCTCTCCTTTCTTAATGTAGAGAACTGATCAAACCATGCCTGTGTGGAGAGCTGTTTCCAGGTGCCTATGGTTGATATACCATTCTAACTTGTGAAAGTGTCAAAGGATGTAGGGGCAGCCTCCATTTCATGGGACCTTTCGAAGCAACTGTTAGGACAAAGTGGTGGCCAATGTAGTGACCTCATTCAGTTCCTGAAGGAAGTGACCTCACCTCTCTTCCTTGGTCATCAAAAAATCTGAAATTGTGATGCAGGAAGCCAGGCACCCAGAGCCAGTCCCAGTCCCAGTCCCAGTGGTCTCACTTGTTTGGATTTACCAAGGACAGAGTCAGTCTTCCTTGGTACCGACTGATATGAGCATTGTCAAATGGCAGAAGATCTCTGAAGAGGGGCCTTTCCTGAGAAAGCAGGTATTGGTTCACCACTGGCTCCTGACAACTTCACAGAGTTGGCAAAGGAGACCAGATCTGAGAAAGGGCAGGCCATTTCAGGGGAACATAGTATGGCCCACCAGTTAGAGGACACTCCGGATAGTCACAGACCTACTTGGGTTAAGGAGGTGCCTTTGTGGGTGTGGAGTGAGTTTGTGGTTTTCTCTCATGTTCTGAGAATAGGTAGGAAAGGCTGTTTGTTTGGGTTGGAGTGGCCTGTTTCTAGTAAGTCGTTTGACAAGGCTAGTGTTTCTATGTCTGAGTATCCCACTGTGTCCGTGGTTGTAGACATTAGAAAAGAGAAGGCATCAAAGGATGTGTCCTGTCTAGTAGAAAACTTCCCAGCATTCATCCTGCCTAATTAAAGAATGGACTGTGGTTTGCCTTATGGATGGGCAACACCTACTAAATTCCTAAGTTCCTGTTTTCTTCCTGAATTCTGGCCACTCTCCAGAATAGGCTCATGGTTTTGTTTCCAAGATATGTACCACCTCCAAGCTCTGAGACATGTCTATATACTTGATAGCTGTAGAGAATGGGAACATCTTAGAAAACTCAGATATCAGTGTGACCAGTAAATTTTCAGTGGAGAAATCCTGCTTTGGTTCATTTGCTTACCTATGGTTCTGTTGTCCTGAATGTCAGGAAGGTCTTTGCCTCAGGCCACCCCTTTGTGAAGCCTGAAGAAAACAATTTTCAAATGGAAATGAATGGGCATCACCTGTGGTTCTTTGCTTAATTGCTTGTAAAAGGATGTGTCTAAATCAGCCTCTTCGCCCTGTATGAGGTTGTGGCTTAGATTCTCAGAACATGATGGATCTAAGGATAGATCCCATGTGTGCAATCAAAACCAAAATGGCCAAAAATCTGTCATTGTTGATCAGTCTCTTGCCTTCCTCT